>NC_133233.1:30411472-30506472 GCF_040436345.1 Pagrus major
CCCCAAACCTTGCCCCCAGCTGTTGTTGATCAGAAGTGTTGATTAGTTTGAGTGGAGTGGTGGTGGAAGACACACACAGTTTTTACACGGCAGCCAGAGAAACAGTAGAATCTCCTTTTGTTCTGTCAATTTACCTTATCCTTTTTGTTCAAATAAACGGGAACCTCACCCAAAGATATTACTTTTACAACTTTTCTTTTTTATTCGCTCTGGAGTCGAGTCAAGAACGAACCATCCCAAACCACCACAGGTGACAAGTTTTGTTTTTTGAATAGTCACCACACAAGTAAAAACTGTTTGCCCTGGATGGAGGACAAGTAAAGAGCTTTGCCCTGGATGAAGGAAACAGCATTGTTGGAAAGAGGCTGCTGCTGCTTGGATCAAGAGGAGGCCATGGAGCTTGCAACCCCTCCCTCCTGTTCATCAGACAGAGCCAGAGGAGAAAGGTAAAGGACGCAGCAGACAATAAAACTGCATGATTGAAGAAACTGAGCCTGTTTGAGTGATTTAATGGAACTGGACAGTCTTGATGCATTGGATTGTGGAACTGGATGTCATGGATGTTGATGAAATGAAAGTTAATTGGAAAAAGGAGGAAATAATCAGCACCTGTGAATGACTGCAATTGTTCTGCTGCTGACGTCACAAGTTGACATATTTACAGTGTGGAAATGGATGAAAATGCTGATGTTGAAAATGTTCTTGAGGAGCGTGTTGCAAAAAGTGATGTTCCAACTGCTAAAGGTGATGTTGCAAGAATTGAGGAGCGTGCTGTAAAAAGTGATGTTGAAAAAAGAGGAAGAAAATTAACTGCAAAAGGTGTTTCACTGCTAATTGAAAACCTGCAAAGGAACCGGAAGTTAACCTTGAATCAGGCATCCAAAATCAAGTTGCAGATCAATAATCTGTTATGTGACAAAATAACAAGTGATACTTTGTGCAGTGTTGAAACCCTTTTAAATGAGTTTAACAAACTGTGTGAAGCTGCTGCTGAAACTCATGGTGCATTGATGGAAATGCCACTGCCTGAAGAAGAATACAAAAGGCAGCAAACATGGTTTGAACAGAAGTTTAAAGCAAATGAGAAATTCATGTGTGATGTGTATAAATGGTTGAAGGATGCACCAGAACATTGTGACAAACAGTCTGTAATACAGGAGGATGAGATTCAATTAAATGCTGACCAGGAGGATGAGATTCAACCCAATGACAGTATTTCAAATGTTCTCCCCCCTGGAAAAACACGGGTCTCATCTAAGTCTAAATCTTCATCCAAATCTTCCATCACAAGTTCTGCATGCTTACGAGCAAAGGCTGAAAAGGCAGCATTGATCCAACACATGGCTGCTTTGGAGAAAAAACATGCACTGGAGGCTCAGGAGGAGAAACTGCATGCAGAACAGGAACGATTAAAAAGACAAAAGGAACAACTGGAAATGGAAACCCAACTAGCTGCTGCTACAGCTAAAATAGCCATACTGGAAAGCAGTATGGTGGGAAGTGGCTCTACACCATCTGATGGAATGAATTCATATTTCGATAAAGCCACAAAATCAAAAATGGAAATGTCACAGAGGTCAAAGTTTGAAACAGTGCAACAACCACTCTCACAGCAACCACCTTCACACCTTCAGGATGCACGCCCTAAAGAAAGAAAGTATGTACAAACACAGCCTACAGAAACCTTCACTTCAATACAACCTATGCAATTCCTACCAAGAGCACCAGGAGGCAACACAACTGTCTTCAACTCACTGCAAGGTCACAGGTCAAGCAATGTTTGTACCACGCCACAAATGAACACAAATGAAAATAAAATACAGGACATTGGCAACATTATGCAGCGACAAACAGAAATCACTGCTCAGCTGGTTCAACAACAACACTCAGCATCTCTTCCACCTCGAGCAATACCCATATTTGATGGTGACCCTCTACAGTATGGATCTTTTATCATGGCATTTGAACAGGGAGTTGAAAGAAAAGTCAATAATCTCCAGGACTGCTTGTACTACCTGGAACAACACACCAGGGGGCAACCTAGAGAATTGATCAGAAGCTGCTATCACATGTCAAATGATCAAGGCTATCACAGAGCCAAATACTTGTTAAAGGAACACTTTGGCAATGAAATGAAGATTGGGGCTGCTTACATGGAAAAGGCTTTAAGTTGGCCACCAATAAAAGCTGAAGATGTTGGTTCTCTTCAAACATACATGTTGTTTTTGAGAGGATGTTGTAACATGATGGAAAGTCTACAGTATATGGCAGAAATGAATGTACCATCAAACCTGAAACAGCTTGTGATGAAACTGCCCTACAAATTAAGAGAAAGATGGAGAGCAGCTGTTTGTGACCTACAGGAGAGACGTGGAAGTAGAGTTTTGTTCTCTGATTTGGTCAACTTTCTGGAACATCAGATCAAAATTCTCTCTGATCCTGTCTTTGGTAACTTGCAAGACACACAAACTGCTACATTTAAAGGAAAAGCTCCCACAAGATTTTCACCCAGGAATAAAAATCCAGCAACTGTGGCAGCTGTAAGCACTTCAGCAGGTATAAAGTCTGCACAAACACCGCTCATCCATGCCTTGTCTCTATCAAAAAGCAAGACCACATCATGTTGCATATGTAAAGAGGATCACGCAATAGAAGATTGTGTACATCTTAAGAACAAAGTGCATCGTGAGAAACTTGATCTTTTAAGGCAAAGTGGTGTTTGTTTTGGTTGTCTAAAACCAGGTCATATCAGCAAAAGCTGCAAGAAACGTCTAACGTGTGATGTATGTAACTTCAGACATCCCACAATGCTTCACAACCCAGCTAAATTCAGAGCATTTGAGCAATCAAGCAACACGGTTGTCCCTCAGCAGACCTGTGCTCGCACTGGGGCCGGTACGCAGAAATGTGTTCTCTCAATTGTACCTGTACAAGTAAAGGCTAAGAATGGAGACAAAATTTTGACCACTTACGCTTTTCTTGACCCAGGAAGCTCAGCTACCTTTTGTACAGAACGCCTGATGAGACAGCTGAACATGGACAGCATCCAAACACACATCTTCCTGCGAACAATGGGACAAGCACATACTGTAAAGACTCATGTTCTGACTGGACTGGAAGTAGCTGGTTATGATGAGAACAGGTTTCTAGACCTACCTGAGGTTTACACTCAGCAAACCATGCCGGTTACAAGACACAATATTGTAACAGAAAAGGATCTGAGAAAATGGCCTTACCTGGAAAAGATTAAAGTTCCCGAGCTTGAAGTTGGAGTGGATTTGTTGATTGGCACAAATGCCTCAAAGCTTTTGGAACCGTGGGAAATTATTAACAGCTGTAATGACGGACCCTATGCTGTTCGGACCCTATTGGGGTGGGTGGTGAACGGCCCACTTAAAGGAAGTGGAAGTGATGCAGGGAAGAATGGCTGCCCTACTGTCACTGTCAATAAGATCTCCATTGATAAAGTGGAACAGTTGTTAATCACGCAATACAACCAGGACTTCAATGAAAGGCCATGTGATGACACTTTAATATCAAGAGAAGACATGAGATTTCTTCACATAATGGAAAAAACAATTCGCCTTGAAAACAACCACTATTGTGTTGATTTACCCTTTAAAGTTGATAATGTCATAATGCCAAACAATCGATGCATTGCTGAACAGCGAGTCATGAGTTTGAAAAGAAAGTTTCAGAGGAACACAGAATATCATCAGGAGTATGTGCACTTCCTAAATGATGTCATCAAAAATGGTTATGCGGAGCAGGTGCCTCAACAGCAACTGAATGGAACTGAAGGTAAAATCTGGTACATACCACATCATGGGGTTTATCATCCCAAAAAGAAAACATTGAGAGTTGTATTTGACTGTGGAGCAAGTTTCAAGGGCACATCTTTGAACAGCCAGCTGTTGCAAGGTCCTGATCTCACAAATTCCCTTTTTGGCGTTCTTCTCAGATTTAGACAAGAAGCAGTTGCCATCATGACCGATGTGCAGGCTATGTTTCACCAGGTTCATGTGTCTCAGAAACACGTTGATTTCCTTCGATTTTTGTGGTGGCATAATGGAGATGTGACACAACCTGTGGTGGACTTCAGAATGAAGGTTCATATTTTTGGAGCAACTTCATCACCGAGCTGCGCCAATTATGCCTTGAAAAGAGTTGCTGATGACAACACGGCTCAGTACAGTGACGAAGTATTAAAGACCATCAAGCAAAACTTTTACGTGGACGATTGTTTAAAGTCTGTGTCATCAGAAGAGGAAGCTTTGCAAATGGTACAAGATCTCACTGCTGCATGTGCCAAAGGAGGCTTTCGGCTCTCAAAGTGGATGAGCAACAGTCGAGCAGTTATTGCAAGCATCCCTGAAGAAAATCGTTCCAAAGCAACCAAAGAACTCAATTTGGATAAAGACAATTTACCTGTTGAAAGAGCTCTTGGATTGCACTGGTGTGCGGAATCAGACATGTTCATGTTCAAGATTGCACTGGAAAGTCGTCCATGTACCCGCCGTGGAATCTTGTCAGTGGTTAATTCTATCTATGACCCTCCTGGTTTCTTGTCACCGTTCACACTGCCTCCCAAGCTGATGCTGCAAGAGCTGTGCAAAAGAAAAATTGGTTGGGATGACACAATACCACCAACCTTTCTGCAGAAGTGGACACAGTGGCTGATAAATCTGCACAAATTGTCACTGTTAAAGGTGGAACGGTGCATCAAGCCAAAGAACTTTGGAAAGGTAAGCAATGCACAGCTGCATCACTTCTCAGATGCTAGTGAACACGGATATGGCGCTGTTTCTTATCTGAGATTGAAAGGCATCTCTGATGAAGTTAACATTGCTTTCATGATTGGAAAATCCAGAGTCACTCCCATGAAACAAACCACAATACCAAGGCTTGAACTCACTGCTGCTGTATTAGCTGTCAGACTGGATAAGATGATTACAAAGGAGCTGCAACTGGAATTGGACCAGTCAGTGTTCTGGACCGATAGCACGACTGTGCTTAATTACATTTCAAGTGAAACAAAGAGATTCCACACATTTGTGGCGAACAGAGTGGCTGTCATAAGAGAAGCCACAGAGGTGGCCCAGTGGAGGTACATTGGCTCTAAGCAGAACCCCGCTGATGAGGCTTCAAGAGGACTGTCAGCTGATGATTTTCTGAAATGTGAACGATGGCTCAAAGGACCAGAGTTTCTGCTGACTGAGGAAAGAACATGGCCAAAACAGGAGGTAAACAAACCTGCCGTCACCTTGGATGACCCTGAGGTTAAACAAGACCTCACAGTTAATGCTTGTGTTGTTGATGATGCATCCAATACCATGAACAAGCTTCTGACCTACTTTTCAGACTGGGAAAAACTCAAAACTTCAGTCGCCTGGTTTTTGAAGTTTAAAGATCTGCTTCAACAGCTAAGGAAAAACGGTAAAGCATGCAATAAAGGACATCAGCAACACAAAGCAAATATGAATGTTCAATCATTGACACGGGATGACTTACATACTGCAGAACTGGAAATTGCACGCCTCTGCCAACAGCAAAGATTTCACAGGGAAGTCTCTCTCTTGGAGAAAGGCGCATCATCTGTGCCAACCAACAGTGACATCTACAGGTTGGATCCCATACTCCAAGATGGGCTGTTGAGAGTAGGAGGTCGTCTGAGAAAAGCATCCATGCCTGAGACAGTAAAACATCCAATAATTCTGTCTAAAGATCAACACATATCCAAACTTATCTTACAACACATTCACAAGCAAGTGGGTCACGCTGGACGCAATCACATGATATCTACACTTCGAAAAACCTACTGGATAACAAATGCAAACTCAGCCTGCAGAAAAATCATTGCTGATTGTGTTACCTGTCGTCGTCTTCAAGGCAGAGTTGGAGAACAAAAAATGTCTGACCTTCCAGCTGAAAGACTCCTGCCAGATTTACCACCATTTACTAATGCAGGTGTGGATTATTTCGGCCCTATTGACATCAAAAGAGGTCGCAGCATGGTCAAAAGGTATGGTGTAATCTTCACATGCATGACTAGTCGGGCAGTACACCTTGAAGCAGCCCACTCACTAACAACAGATTCATGCATAAATGCCATCCGACGGTTCATGTGTCGACGTGGGCAAGTCTACAACCTCAGGTCAGACAACGGCACCAATTTTGTTGGAGCTGAAAGAGAGTTAAGGGAAGCTCTTAAAGCCCTGGATCACAACAAAATTCAAAGTGCTTTGGCAAAAAGAGGAATAGCATGGACATTCAACCCTCCTGCTGCATCTCACTATGGCGGAACATGGGAGCGGATTATTCGCCTCATAAGAAAGGTGCTGTATTCCATTGTCAAACAGCAAACTATGGATGATGAAAGCTTTTGCACTATCCTTTGTGAAATTGAAGCCATTCTCAACAGTCGCCCAATAACCAAACTATCCGATGACCCTAATGACCTGGAAACACTTACACCCAACCACATTCTTCTGCTGAAGGCCAAACCTCTTCTTCCTCCTGGACTGTTTGATGATAGTGATGTATACATCAAACGAAGATGGAGACAGGTACAGTACCTGTCAGACTTATTTTGGAAGCGGTGGGTAAGAGAGTACCTTCCACTGCTCCAAGAAAGACAAAAGTGGACAAAGCCACGAAGGAATTTTTCTGTGGACGACATTGTTATTATCATGGACCCTTCTGCTCCAAGAAGTTCATGGCTAATGGGTAAAGTGACCAAAACCTTTCCAGACAGGAGAGGTGTTGTCCGGTCAGTTCAGCTGAAGACCAAGACAGGCTTTCTGGAGAGACCTGTCACAAAACTCTGCATGCTGTTGGAGACATAAAGATTGTTATTAAAGACTGAAATATGGATTGACTTCTAAAGAAAGAAGATTTGATTTATGGACATTTACTTCTAAAGAAAGAAGAAGAAGATTTGCACACACATACACATCCTTTTTGGCTCCTTTTTGAAATATGTATATATAATTGTAAGTGCACACCAACACAATTATGGGGCCGGTGTGTAGGAGCCATTTTTTATGTTGTGCAGGTATTTGTTTTTCCACTAGGGGAAGTATATTTCAGTTACTTTCTTTTACCCCAAACCTTGCCCCCAGCTGTTGTTGATCAGAAGTGTTGATTAGTTTGAGTGGAGTGGTGGTGGAAGACACACACAGTTTTTACACGGCAGCCAGAGAAACAGTAGAATCTCCTTTTGTTCTGTCAATTTACCTTATCCTTTTTGTTCAAATAAACGGGAACCTCACCCAAAGATATTACTTTTACAACTTTTCTTTTTTATTCGCTCTGGAGTCGAGTCAAGAACGAACCATCCCAAACCACCACAGGTGACAAGTTTTGTTTTTTGAATAGTCACCACACATTGCGTATTGTATGTTGTGTACAGCATATTGTATGTTGTGTACAGTGTATTGTATGTTCTGTACAGCATATTGTATGTTGTGTACAGTGTATTGTATGTTGTGTACAGCGTATTGTATGCTGTGTACCGCGTATTGTATGCTGTGTACAGCGTATTGTATGTTGTGTACATCCATCCATCCATCCATCCATCCATTATCTGCCGCTTATCCGGGGCCGGGTCGCGGGGGCAGCTGCCTGAGCAGGGATACCCAGACTTCCCTCTCCCCGGACACTTCCTCCAGCTCCTCCGGGAGGATCCCAAGGCGTTCCCAGGTCAGCCGGGTGACATAGTCACTCCAGCGTGTCCTGGGTCTTCCTCGGGGTCTCTTCCTCCCGGTGGGGCATGCCTGGAACACCTCCCGAGGGAGGCGTCCAGGGGGCATCCGATACAGATGCCCGAGCCACCTCAGCTGACTCCTCTCGATGTGGAGGAGCAGCGGTTCTACTCCGAGCTCCTCCCGCGTGACAGAGCTCCTCACCCTATCTCTAAGGGAGCGCCCTGCCACCCTGCGGAGGAAACTCATTTCGGCCGCTTGTATCCGGGATCTTATTCTTTCGGTCATGACCCAAAGTTCATGACCATAGGTGAGGGTAGGAACGTAGACTGACCGGTAAATCGAGAGCTTCGCCTTTCGGCTCAGCTCTCTCTTCACCACGACAGACCGATACAACGACCGCATTACTGCGGCCGCCGCACCGATCCGCCTGTCAATCTCACGCTCCATCCTTCCCTCACTCGTGAACAAGACCCCGAGATACTTAAACTCCTCCACTTGAGGCAGGAACTCTCCCCCAACCTGGAGGGAACAAGCCACCTTTTTCCGGTCGAGAACCATGGCCTCAGACTTGGAGGTGCTGATTCTCATCCCAACTGCTTCACACTCGGCTGCAAACCGCCCCAGAACATGCTGGAGGTCCCGGCTCGAAGGAGCCAACAAGACAACATCATCTGCGAAAAGCAGGGATGAAATCCGGTGGCTCCCGAACCAGATCCCCTCCGGCCCATGACTGCGCCTAGAAATTCTGTCCATAAAAATAATGAACAGAACCGGTGACAAAGGGCAGCCCTGCCGGAGTCCAACATGCACTGGAAACAGGTCTGACTTACTGCCGGCAATGCGAACCAAGCTCCTGCTCCGGTCGTACAGGGACCGTACAGCCCTTAGTAGAGGGCCCTCGACCCCGTACTCCCGAAGCACCCCCCACAGAATGCCACGAGGGACACGGTCGAATGCCTTCTCCAAGTCCACAAAACACATGTGGACTGGTTGGGCAAACTCCCATGAACCCTCCAGCACCCTGCTGAGGGTATAGAGCTGGTCCAGTGTTCCACGGCCAGGACGAAAACCGCATTGTTCCTCCTGAATCCGAGGTTCGACTATCGGCCGAATTCTCCTCTCCAGTACCCTGGAATAGACTTTACCAGGGAGGCTGAGGAGTGTGATCCCCCGGTAGTTGGAACACACCCTCCGGTCCCCCTTTTTGAATAGAGGGACCACCACCCCGGTCTGCCAGTCCAGAGGCACTGTCCCCGACTGCCACGCGATGTTGCAGAGACGTGTCAGCCAAGACAGCCCCACAACATCCAAAGACTTGAGGTATTCAGGGCGGATCTCATCCACCCCCGGTGCTTTGCCACCGGGCAGCTTCCGGACTACCTCGGTGACTTCGGCTTGGGTGATGAATGGATCAACCTCCGAGTCCCCAGCCTCTGCTTCCTCTATGGAAGACGTGTCAGTGGGATTGAGGAGATCCTCGAAGTACTCCTTCCACCGCCCGACGATATCCCCAGTCGAGGTCAACAGCCCCCCGCCTCCACCGTAAACAGTGTTGGCGGGGTGCTGCTTCCCCTTCCTAAGGCGCCGGATGGTTTGCCAGAATTTCCTCGAGGCCGACCGGTAGTCCTTCTCCATGGCCTCCCCGAACTTTTCCCAGGCCCGAGTCTTTGCTTCCGCGACCGCCCGTGCTGCAGCACGCTTGGCCTGCCGGTACCCGTCAGCTGCCTCAGGAGTCCCCCGAGCCAGCCAGGCTCGATAGGACTCCTTCTTCAGCTTGACAGCATCCCTTACTGTCGGTGTCCACCACCGAGTTCGGGGATTGCCGCCACGACAGGCACCGGAGACCTTACGGCCACAGCTCCGAACAGCCGCGTCAACAATGGAGGCGGAGAACAAGGCCCATTCGGACTCAATGTCCCCAGCCTCCCTCGGGATCTGGTCAAAGCTCTCCCAGAGGTGGGAGTTGTAGACCTCCCTGACAGAGGGTTCCACCAGACGTTCCCAGCAGACCCTCACAGTACGTTTGGGCCTGCCAAGTCTGTCCAGCTTCCTCCCCTGCCAGCGAAACCAACTCACCACCAGGTGGTGATCAGTTGACAGCTCAGCCCCTCTCTTCACCCGAGTGTCCAAGACATACGGCCGGAGGTCAGATGACACGACCACAAAGTCGATCATCGACCTCCGGCCTAGGGTGTCCTGGTGCCATGTGCACTGATGAACACCCTTATGCTTGAACATGGTGTTCGTTATGGACAAACTGTGACTGGCACAGAAGTCCAACAACAGAACACCACTCGGGTTCAGATCAGGGAGGCCGTTCCTCCCAATCACTCCCCTCCAGGCAACACTGTCGCTGCCTACGTGAGCGTTGAAGTCCCCCAGCAGAACGATGGAGTCCCCAGTTGGAGCACTCTCCAGTACCCCTCCCAGGGACCCCAAGAAGGCCGGGTACTCTGCACTGCCGTTTGGCCCATAGGCCGAAACAACAGTGAGAGACCTATCCCCGACCCGGAGGCGCAGGGAAACGACCCTCTCGTTCACCGGGGAAAACTCCAACACATGGCGGCTGAGCTGGGGAGCTATGAGCAAGCCCACACCAGCTCGCCGCCTCTCACCGCGGGCAACTCCAGAGTAGAAGAGAGTCCAGCCTCTCTCAAGGAGTTGGGTTCCAGAGCCCAGACTGTGCGTGGAGGAGAGCCCGACTATCTCTAGCCGGTAGCGCTCAACCTCCCGCACCAGTTCAGGCTCTTTCCCCCTCAGCGAGGTGACATTCCATGTCCCCATGGCTAGAGTCACCGTCCGGGGATTGGGTCGCCGGGGCACCCGCCCAGGACAGCCACCCAAATCACACCGCACCGGCCCCTTCTGAACCCTCCTGCGGGTGGTGGGCCTACTGGAGGGCGGGCCCACGTCGCTCCTTCGGGCTGTGCCCGGCCGGGTCCCGTGGGCAAAGACCCGGCCACCAGGCGCTCGCCTGCGAGCCCCAACCCCGGGCCTGGCTCCAGGGTGGGGCCCCGGTGACGCCATTCCGGGCGACGTACACTTCCTTGATGTATTCTTAATCATAAGGGGCTGGAACCGCTCTTAGTCTGACCTGTCACCTAGGACCTGTCTGCCTTGGGAGACCCTACCAGGGGCATTAAGCCCCGGACAACATAGCTCCTAGGATCATTCAGGTACTCAAACCCCTCCACCACGGTAAGGTGTTGGTTCAAGGAGGAGGATGTTGTGTACAGCGTATTGTATATTGTGTACAGTGTATTGTATGCTGTGTACCGCGTATTGTATGCTGTGTACAGCATATTGTATGCTGTGTACAGCGTATTGTATGTTGTGCATCGCGTATTGTATGTTTTGTACAGCGTATTGTATGTTTTGTACATTGCGTATTGTATGTTGTGTACAGCATATTGTATGTTGTGTACAGTGTATTGTATGTTCTGTACAGCATATTGTATGTTGTGTACAGTGTATTGTATGTTGTGTACAGTGTATTGTATGCTGTGTACCGCGTATTGTATGCTGTGTTCCTGCTGCTGTTCAGTGAACAGCTGCTCACCTGTACCAGGTGTGTTTGCATCTGGATACAAACAGGAGGTTGACGGACATGTGAGGGTCGAGGCTCCAGACTGTCTGTATGAAACCTTCAGCAGCTGCAACATTAAACTGATCAACACATTAATGAATCAGTGATCAGAACCCTGTGATGGACCTTCATGACACTTTCAGTACTTTGAAGATACTCACACTTCGGTCGCAGCTGGAGCAGCAGCCTCTCACTTCTACGTACAGAAGGAAAATCCTGATCGCAGCTATTTTCTGCTTGTTCTCAGTTTACAGTCGACCTCGGCTGGAGGAAAAAATGTCTCCATGTGTGATGTGTTTCAGCTCACTTCAGATATTCATGGTGGAGGAAGGAGGAGACGGTTCTGATACTTGAATACTTGAAAAGAAGAACCAGAACCCACAAACAGAAAATAGATCCAAAACCCTCCATCTGAACCAGGAAATCATCTTTTTCTTCTGTTCGTCAGCGTTCTCACCGTCAGCAGGTCCAAAATATAAAGTCCTCAACAAGAAACTTAAAAAGGAAAAACCCGACGAGCAGAATATTTTCCTTCCTCTCCTCCTCCTCATTCTCCTTCCCCTCCCCCTCTCCTCCCCCTCCTCCTCCTCCCCCTCTCCTCCTCCTCATTCTCCTCCCCCTCTCCTCCTCCTCCTCCTCCTCTCCTCCTCCTCCTCATTCTCCTCCCCTTCCTCCTCATCCTCCCCCTCTCCTCCTTCTCCTCCCCCTTTCATCCACCACCTCCTCCTCCCCCTCTCCTCCCCCTTTCCTCCCCCGCCTCCTCATCCTCATCCTCCTCCTCCTCCTCCTCCTCCTCATTCTCCTCCTCTCCTCCTCCTCATTCTCCTCCCCTTCTCTTCCTCCTCATCCTCCCCCTCTCCTCCTTCTCCTCCCCCTTTCATCCACCACCTCCTCCTCCCCCTCTCCTCCCCCTCTCCTCCCCCGCCTCATCCTCCTCCTCCTCCTCCTCATTCTCCTCCCCTTCTCCTCCTCCTCCTCCTCCTCCTCCTCATTCTCCTCCCCTTCTCTTCCTCCTCATCCTCCCCCTCTCCTCCTTCTCCTCCCCCTTTCATCCACCACCTCCTCCTCCCCCTCTCCTCCTTCTCCTCCCCCTTTCATCCACCACCTCCTCCTCCCCCTCTCCTCCCCCGCCTCATCCTCCTCCTCCTCCTCCTCCTCTCCTCCTCCTCCCTGCCTGGTGTTGTTCCTCTCCCTCTCTGTCTCCGTGTCATTAACGGTGATTTATTCGAGGGCTCTGTGAAACACGGATGGAGCCAATAGGTGGAGGCAGGTACATGGTGGCCGGCCCTCCCCCCTCACCCTCGCCTCCCCCCTCACCCTCGCCTCACTGCAGTGATTGATCAACAAACACAACACAAAGCACACACACACGGTCACAGAACACACATTTAGTGTGTGTGTTGTTTGAGAAGACAACAGCTGTGTGTGATGAATAGAGAGCTGGAGGAGCTTTTATTGTGAAAAGCAGACGTGAAGTGATGAATTCATTCAGACTTTAAACAGATAAACGTTTCAGACTCTGTGTTTCCTCCATTAATGAGAAGATAAAATATTATATTTCTGATTATGAAAGTGTCCGATGTCTAAATGAAAGTGCAGACAGGTCGATCAGCCTCCTGCAGCATGATGATTATGATGAATGTGCACAGCTGGCTCATATCGCCAACACTAATATCATATGAATATATTCCTCTGATGTCAACACACATTAGAAATAAACAAAATTCACTTCAAATAATTAAATTCATGTTTAATTCTTCTGCTGTTCTGCTGCTGTCACACTAATGTGAGACAATCAGGATTAATTACATTATTATTATGATTATAATATCTCACATCAAACAATTTAACATTATTTCTTAAATAGAAAAATAAACATTAGCCATGCTTTTCTAACATTATTATATAATTGAATATGTCAACAGTTAATGTGCAGTTATGTTATAATGACGACGTGAAGAGAGGAGCTGAGTGTCTGTCTAACTCTAACCCTACCTCACATTAACACATTTAATCAATAATGAGTCATTAAAAGAAACTTTCATATATCAGACTGTGGAGGATGAGTTGTTTCTTGTGACTCTGATAATAATTAAAGTTAAATATAATTAAATTAATTAATTGATTGCGGCCCTCGTGAGATCTGATTTCAGACTCTGCAGCTCAGAGACGATCTGGACCAGAGGATTCAGATTTATTCAGTCTTTTGCGTAACGAGTCAGTTCAGTGCAGCGTTCAGTGTGTTGAGGTGGAAACAAAGAGATTTCTTTAAAAATACTCAGGAGACCAAAACAGAAATCAGAGAAATAAAGTCTGAAGAAGAAACAAAGAGAGAAAAGGTTAACAGCTCACCTGCTGTTCAGGTGCGCCCTCACTCATTCTGCTAAGAGCTTCTTTTATTCTCTTCTCGTTCACTTTGAAATCCTGTCAGCAGCACAAACATCGTTTCCATCAGGTGATGTCATGTGTGATGTCAGGAGTGATGTCAGGCGTGATGTCAAGACTGGAGCTGGACTGGTTCATTCTGGTCCGGACCGCCTTGGCGGTGGTCTGTTGTTGCCATATGGTGTCTCTGGCAGTAACACGCTGTCCTGCTCACTCTGCTGAACACTAAACAGAGAGCAGTCACTTCCTGTTCACACGCTGCCACATTAACTGTCACATATCACTTTAATTAATGAGTCATGTCTCTGAAACTATTTTCTTACAATTAACAGGAAACTGCATCACTCTCACATCATGTCAGACTCATTAACCCCTCTCCCGAGCAGCTACTGTCCAATCACAGCTCAGCAGCTGTCACTTTAGTTACAGCAGGTCTGTCTGTGTCTGTGATCGTGTTGAAGCTGTATTCAGATACTCAACATTAAACAGTCTGCAGGTGGTGTCTGATTGACTCAGTGAAACTGTGATCTGCAGCTAACATTAGCATGTCAAGCTAACTGGCCTCCTCGCTACAGTAACACTGAAGGCAAGGTCACAGTGGGCTTACAGGTTAAAGATGTAATCTATATTAAAACGTGTTAAAACAGCTCGACCTTTGTTCTTCATGTTGTTGAGTTGTGTTGTCACATCATCTCAAATGTTTCCAACAATGTTCAAACAGAGAATCCTCCAGTTTCCTCGAGGTAACGCTTCATCTGGTCGTCTGTCGCTGTACCTTCAGGAGAGAGTCAGAGAGGAAGGAAGTCTGAGAACGAGACGAAAAATAACGAGAAGAAAACTTTAAAACACCTCGTCTGAGTCACAGAGAGAGATCTGCATCAGGAAGGTGGTTGTTTTATTGAGGTGAAGCTCTGAGTGAAGTCAGCACTCAGCAGAGACTCTGGTTCTGGTTCTCTGTCTCCTCTCTGTAACGTTACGTTCATGAAGTAAAGTCCATTTCCCCTCCAGCTCCAGTCAGCAGTGTCAAGAGTTAAGGTTTAACAAAATGGAGGACCCAAGCGCAGACACACAGGAACACACACAAGGCAGGATAAGGGGAACGAAAAGTGAGCTTTAAAGTGGGACCGACTGGAGGACGGGAGCGAAGCCGTGGGCTGGGACCCACTGGAGGCCGGCGATGAGGGCTGGGACCCACTGGAGGCCGACAGCGAAGGCGTGGGCTGGGACCCACTGGAGGCCGACAGCGATGAGGGCTGGGACCCACTGGAGGCCGGCGGCGTGGGCTGGGACCCACTGGAGGCCGACAGCGATGAGGGCTGGGACCCACTGGAGGCCGGCGGCGAAGGCATGGGCTGGGACCCACTGGAGGCCGACAGCGATGAGGGCTGGGACCCACTGGAGGCCGACAGCGATGAGGGCTGGGACCCACTGGAAGGCGTGGGCTGGGACCCACTGGAAGCCAGCAATGAGGGCTGGAACCCTCTGGAAGGCGTGGGCTGGGACCCACTGGAGGCCGGCGGCGAAGGCTGAGACCCCCTGGAAGCCGAACCGCCGTCCAGGAAACACTCCTGGATGTCGGCAGGACCACGGATCACTGGCAGCTTTCAGCCTGGGAGCCGATGGAGGGTCACTGGCTGTGGTCGGCCTGGGAGCCGACGGAGGAGCACTGGCAGGAACCGGACTCGGCTGGGTCCTCGACTGAGGGGCTGGAACTGGACTCGGTCAGGCCGCCGACCGAGGGACAGGAACAGGAACTGGACTCGGCCAGACCTCCGACTGAGGGGCAGGGTCAGGAGCCGGCCGGGCCGCCGACAGAGGAGCAGGAGCAGGAGCCGGCAGGGCCGCTGACAGAGGAGCAGGAGCAGGAGCCGGCAGGGCCGCCGACAGAGGAGCAGGAGCAGGAGCCGGCAGGGCCGCCGACTGGGGAGCAGGTGCAATTGCCGGCAGGACCGCCGACTGAGGACCACTGGCAGATGTCGACTGGGCTGTCGACTGAGAACCACTGGCAGGTTTCGGCTGGGCCGCCGTTACTGGAGCTGAAGTGCTGGGCAGGCCTGGCTCTGGGGCGCTGGGCAGCAGAACAGCTGGGCCTGATACTGAGGCGTGGGTTTGGGCTAGTAGCTGAGGCTTGGGGTTGTGGAGAAAGGCCATGAAATGAGATGATACTCTCAACCAGGGCTTTGAGGAAATCTTCCTATTAGCCAAAGCTCTGATAGCTTCTCTATGTCCCTCATGGGTGGAACCTGTCCACATGACTCGAAGGCATACTAACTCCTCAACCAAGTCTAAAAGTTCATCAGTGATGTCTGCTGGGTCCATTTTCGGTCAGTCCGTTCTCTCAAGAGTTAAGGTTTAACAAAATGGGAACCCAAGCGCAGACACACAGGAACACACACGAGGCAGGATCAGGGGAACGAAAAGTGAGCTTTAATTAAATAAAGCTAAAAAATACAAAACACAAGGAAACTAGACAAACCAAAAAGGATCACAGGGACCAAAAAACAAAGTAGCAACTAAAAACTTAAACAAAGTTCAACCAAAAGCAAAGTACAAATTAAATGAAAAAACAAGGAACCAAAATCCAAACATACCAGATGGGGAAACGCAGGAGGAGACACTGGAGGAACACAGAACACAGAGTAACAGGAGAAACTAGGGAACATCACAGGGGAACGACCAAAAACGAACTGACAAACACATGAGTGAGAACAAAGACTATATACACAGACACTAACGAGGAGATCAGGAACAGATGGAGTGAGGAGGGAAGAGGAACAGGTGAGGAAACGAGTGGAAAAGCACTGGGAAGGAAAACACACAGGAGGAACTGAAAAGCAAGAAGAGACACACAAGGGTAAAACTTCAAAGTAAAACAAGAAACAGAAACAAACAGACACAGAACCATGACAAGCAGTCAACATTACAGAACAGAACACCTGACAGTGGAAGTCACCTCTGGATCACTGCTGCAGTCAGGCTGATAAACAGGAGTGAAGATAAATCCACTTTTTAATCCCAGAAGTTACAAAGTAATCTCTGAGCTCTCCTCCCGTCAGTGAACGAGACACCTTGTGTCAGAAGATACAAAGTGTGTTTAAACAATGCTGTGGTAACTAACACATCCAGTTCTGTTGCTCAGCCGTTATTGTTAATATTGATGGATAATATTGTGTGCGCGTGTGTGCGTGTGTGTGATCATGTGTATGTGAGTGTGTGTGTGTGTATGTGTGTGTGATCGTGTATGTGTGTGTGTGTGTGTGTGTGCGTGTATGTATGTGTGTGCGTGTGTGTGTGCGTGTGTGCATTAGAATAGTATGAAGTTGCGTGCAGGAGGTTGAAGTCTGTTTGTCTCCACAGGAACCATCAGCTCAGGACCGACCTGCTGCATCACTGTTTCTTTATTAATCTGTTCTGAGTTTGACCTCACGGACACACACACACACACACACACACACACAGACACACACACACACACACAGACACACAGACAGACACAGACACACACACAGACACAGAGACACACACAGACACACACTTCTTCATTCTATTGATTTGTGGCTGCTTTCATGTTTATTTCTGAACTATATTTTTATGATTTATAAGAAGTGTAGTTTTGTTATTAGTACCCAATATCTCCTGTCTCCTCTCTCCTGTCTCCTGTCTCCTCTATCCTGTCTCCTTTCTCCTGTCTCCTCTCTCCTGTCTCCTCCTCTCCTGTCTCCTGTCTCCTCTCTCCTGTCTCCTCTCTCCTGTCTCCTTTCTCCTCTCTCCTGTCTCCTCTTTCCTGTCTCCTCTATCCTGTCTCCTTTCTCCTGTCTCCTCTCTCCTGTCTCCTCTTTCCTGTCTCCTCTCTCCTGTCTCCTCTCTCCTGTCTCCTCTATCCTGTCTCCTTTCTCCTGTCTCCTCTCTCCTGTCTCCTCTTTCCTGTCTCCTCTATCCTGTCTCCTTTCTCCTGTCTCCTCTCTCCTGTCTCCTCTTTCCTGTCTCCTCTCTCCTGTCTCCTCTCTCCTCTTTCCTGTCTCCTCTTTCCTGTCTCCTCTCCTGTCTCCTCTCTCCTGTCTCCTCTTTCCTGTCTCCTCTCCTGTCTCCTCTCCTCTCTCCTGTCTTCTCTCCTGTCTCCTCTCTTCTCTCCTGTCTCCTCTCCTCTCTCCTGTCTTCTCTCCTGTCTCCTCTCCTCTTTCCTGTCTCCTCTTTCCTGTCTCCTCTCCTGTCTCTTGTCTCCTGTCTCCTCTTTCCTGTCTCCTCTCCTGTCTCCTCTCCTCTCTCCTGTCTTCTCTCCTGTCTCCTCTCTCCTGTCTTCTCTCCTGTCTCCTCTATCCTGCCTCCTCTCTCCTGTCTCCTCTCCTGTCTCCTCCTCTCCTGTCTCCTCTCCTGTCTCCTCTCTCCTGTCTCCTCTCCTGTCTCCTGTCTCCTGTCTCCTCTTTCCTGTCTCCTCTCCTGTCTCCTCTCCTCTCTCCTGTCTTCTCTCCTGTCTCCTCTCTTCTCTCCTGTCTCCTCTCTCCTGTCTCCTCTATCCTGCCTCCTCTCTCCTGTCTCCTCTCCTGTCTCCTCTCTCCTCTCTCCTGTCTCCTCTCCTGTCTCCTCCTCTCCTGTCTCCTCTGCAGGGCTGGGTTCAGGGGTTAGGGGAGCACTTCACTTCCTGTTTATACATCTATGGGCCACGCTATTCCGCAAAGAAGAAGGCAACACACACACACTCATCAACTACATCTCAGGGTTATCAAAGCTAGTCACGTGGAAAACACGTAAGAACAGGGTGAGGGGTCAGGGGTCACAGGAGGTGGTGGCTATGGTAACGGGGATGCTGGCAGCTCGGCTGAGGGTGGAGTTCAGCTTCTACAGGCTGACTGACCAGATAGAGGGTTTTGTAAAGACCTGGGCTGTAAATGGTGTTTTGTGTTCAGTCCAGGAGGACTCACTAGTCCTGAGTTTCTGAGTCTTTTTCTGTTGCTCAGTTGATTATGTCCTGTTTTTCTCTGTTGCAATTGTGTGATTGAATTTGATAGAGTTGTGTGACATAGTATGGACTGAAAATTAAAGTTTGGTTTTAAAAATCAAAAAACCTCTATCCTGTCTCCTTTCTCCTGTCTCCTCTCCTCTCTCCTCTTTCCTGTCTCCTCTTTCCTGTCTCCTCTCTCCTGTCTCCTCTCTCCTGTCTCCTCTCTTCTCTCCTGTCTCCTCTCCTGTCTCCTCTCTCCTGTCTCCTCTCCTGTCTCCTCTATCCTGTCTCCTTTCTCCTGTCTCCTCCTCTCCTGTCTCCTCTCTCCTCTCCTCTCTCCTGTCTCCTCTCTCCTGTCTCCTCTCTTCTCTCCTGTCTCCTTTCTCCTGTCTCCTCTCCTGTCTCCTCTCTCCTGTCTCCTCTCCTGTCTCCTGTCTCCTGTCTCCTCCTCTTCTCCTCCTGAGGGGACAGTGGAGGAGCAGCAGGGCCTGAATTTACATCTAGATGTATCAGTTTGCTGCAGCAGCAGAGGCGGTGATGGATGGCGTGTTGCCGGCACCGCGGTGCTGCCATGAGTTACCGTGGTGATTACGGGCAGAGACGGCTGCTCACTGGCCACTTCATCACTGTGACTGGTCGGCAGGAAGGCGAGAAAAGAGAGAGAAAAAGGAGAGAGGGGCAGAAAAACAGAAAGCGAAGTAAGAAAAACACAATTGGAGCCGAGTGCAGAGGAAGCAGCGCTGACTCGTCCTGGCAGGAACAGAATCGTTAGAGGAGCTGAGCTCTGATTGGACGAAGCAAATCGTCCTCATGTGGAAAATAAAATCAAGGAGGAAGAAGGCACAGGGTGTGAACATGGAGGATCTGATCAGATGAAATCTGAAGATGTGTTCAGGTTGAACAGGAAGCGCTGAGTCAGATCAGCTGATTTATATTGATCGCCAGTTTTACGAGAGAATCCATCATGAACCGGCTCAAAGCTAAAAATGGTGAAGAAACAGAAACTACATGTGCTGCGCGCTGATGGTTCCTACATTTTTAATCTCCTTTACTTTTCTGTAATCTTTCTGACACATTCACTTTTATCGTTATTATTCTGATTTATCATCACAGTCAAAATTCAACTGTTTAAATATCTGCTCCTTGATTTCAGTCTGAAGTAAACAAAAGCAGCTTCTGCAGTGACGACTGATGCTAACAGATTTTATCACCTGTTTGTAGCTGGTTAAGCTAACCTCAGTTTCATGAGTAAGTTGAAAATGTTTTCTCTGGCCAACTTTTTAACACTTTTAAGTGACTGGATTTAAAACAAGAATCTCCTGAAAGGATCTTTAATATATTTAATATGCACCTGATGGTTACATCATGTGATGCTAACAGGCTGAGGCTAAAGCTAACAGGTTCCATCAAACAGGAAGAGGATGCAAATATGGAAGATCTGATCAGATGGAAATTTTCCTGTGCGACTGCCCATGAACGTCAAACACGGCACAGCACGGCACGGCACAGTGTGAGAGAGAAATCAGCTGATCATTAAAGCTTTCTGTGAGACTCCTGGAGTCAGAGTTGAGCATTGTGAAGCTTCAGTGAGTTGATTTTTTCACCTCTCAGAGCTCTGCATGTCTCATCCTGTGGTTGGTGAGTTCATGTCTGGACCTGCTGCTGCTGCTGCCATCCAGCTGAGGGAAAATCTGACCTCACTTCCTGCCTGCATAAAACCTGAAGAAAAACAGATCGATGCTGCCCGGGCAGCTTTTGAGTTCACTGTGCAGCTTAGTACTGTGGAAAGTTACTGTTGGTGCCACTGAACACTGCCATCAAAGAAGTATCAGTACAACAAAGTAAAAATACTCCATTAAAAGGAAAAGTCCTGTATGCAAAATCCTACTGCATTCTCAGCTTCATGTAGTTAAAGTACAAGAAGTACAAGTACAGTAGTAGTCTCAGCTTCATGTAGTTAAGGTACGAGAAGTACATGTACAGTAGTATTCTCAGCTTCGTGTAGTTAAAGTACGAGCAGTACAAGTACAGTAGTAGTCTCAGCTTCATGTAGTTAAGGTACGAGAAGTACATGTACAGTAGTATTCTCAGCTTCGTGTAGTTAAAGTACGAGCAGTACAAGTACAGTAGTATTCTCAGCTTCGTGTAGTTAAAGTACGAGCAGTACAAGTACAGTAGTATTCTCAGCTTCATGTAGTTAAAGTATCAGAAAAGTAAGTCAAAGGTTATTAGATTTATGAAACAGCAGCAGTTTGTTGGGTTAGGGTTATGACTGTTGTGACTGACAGCAGCCTGAACTGACCATCGTTTCATGAATTCAAACATTTCCTCCTCACGTTGATAGAAACAGAACGAGACATCTCCACAGTGATTAAAGGAGGTCTGTTGGAAACAGGATTGTACTGCAGAGAGGATGCAGCTGCAGGTTTCTGTTTTCCTGCTGGTGAATAATTCAGTCCAGTGTGGTTCGACCTTGACGTGTGTCCTCTGTGGTCTGATCGTCCACCCTCCCCCTCACATACTGTATAAATGTGGACACACATCCAGTCAGTGACACAGCTGATCTTCAGACGGTCTGAGAGGCTTCAAATCTGTCCTCCAGCGTGTTGAATACTTTATGGAAGCAGGAGAGACGACAGCTATCATCCATGAATGTGTTGGTGCAGAAAACATCGAGCATGTTAGCAAACTGTCAGGACTCCTCGACATGTGTCTTGCCTCTGGAAAAATGTCTCAGAGCTGAAACACTGAGGCTGCAGCAGCATGTAGCGGCTCTCACAGACACACTGATCTCATGTTTATCATGTTAACTAGTTCACTGTCATAGTGATATTTTAAACTTTATTTACTGTTGTCTGATCAAACCTCCGTGTCACTGTGAGCTCTCTGCTTTCACTGATTCACCTGCTACAATCACTGAGGAAACAAACCCTTGAATAAAAGTCATGTCTTCCTCTTTGCTTCTGTTTCCATGCAGACTGCTGTCGTCCATTAATCTTCAGACATCAGTCTGATGGAGACAGTTTGTCTGCTCACACACAGCTGCTTCTTGACGGCTGACTGCAGGTCACAGTCGGTGTGGATTTAAAGGACTGGATGCTTCGGTCGAGCTTCGGGCTGTTGAGGTTGGATCCCTCCTGTAGTGATGAGGTCAGCGTTGGTGTGGTGATTTAAGGCGGTATGCGGTATTAGCACCATTTTTTTCTTGTTTTTTGAGAATGACTTCACTGATGATAAATGTGTGAGTTTGGTGCAGTGACACTGAGATCAGGATGGTCGTATTAATGTAAAGCTCACTGTGCAGAGGGTCAGTGACGTCACAGCTCTGTCACGGTGTCTGTATCATGTTAGCATGACATTGATCATACAGCCACTAGAGGGCGCTGTGACTGAGTGTCTGTGTATGTTCTGTACTGATGCTGTCATGAGTGAGCTGCTCAGCCCTCAGGTGAGTTAAACACCTGAGTGTGACACAGACATGTGTAGTATTGTAGCTGGTGAATATCAGCCTGTTGTTGTTACAGTAAGCTGATCTGATTTCTCTCTTTGTGATGAAACGAAGCCTCTCCACCTCCACCTCCCTCCCACATCCACGTCCACCTCCACCCCTCTCCCCTCTCCCACCTCCAGCTCCACCTCCACCTCCACCTCCAGCTCCAGCTCCACCTCCACCCCTCTCCCCTCTCCCACCTCCACCTCTCTCCCACCTCCAGCTCCAGCTCCAGCTCCACCTCCACCCCTCTCCCCTCTCCCACCTCCACCTCTCTCCCACCTCCACCTCCCTCCCACCTCCAGCTCCACCTCCACCTCTTTGATCACATTCTGTCTCCTGTCTGACAAACTGAGCTGAGCTGAATAGAAACACGACGTGACAACAGTCGATCTGCAGACGGGAGGCGGAGGAGGATTTATAACAACAGGAAGTCTTATCGCCTCTGCATTCAGTGCTCTCTCTCTCTCTCTCTCTCTCTCTCTTGTCTGCGGTGTCTCTCTGCCTCTCTCGCCCTCTGGCTGCTCTTTAATTGCTGGTGTGAATCAGATGAGAAGTTTCTGTCGCTCTTTGAATAAACGCCTCTACACTACACTGCCTCCATTAAACATCACACACTCTTCTCTGAAGACCTGGCCATGTGTGTGAGTGTGTGTGTGTGTGTGTGTGTGTGTGTGCGATCTGTTAGTGTAGTTCTGTGTGTATCATAAATATGTATGAGTGTATGTACTGTATATACATTGAAGAGCTGCAGCAGCTTTTGAGCTTAGAATAGCTCCAGTTGTTTGTGTGTGTGTGTGTGTGTGTGTCTGTGTGTGTGCGTGCGTGCGTGTGTGTATGCAGCAGCTGAATAAACTGGTGTTTTCAGGCGACACAGTGCCTTGTTGTGTTGGCGGTGAAGAGAAATAAACTCCTCCTGCTGTGTTTTCTCTTGTTCAGCAGTAAGCTGGTGGTTGTGATGAAGCAGAGATCAGTGTGTGTTTATTCAGTCTCACAAACACAATCTGAAAGTCAAATGAAGAGTGCTGGACCCAGACCTCCACCATCAACCTCTGAACTCACAGAGAGGTGAAGTCCCGCCCCTTCCTCCACAGTCACCAGTCACATGACGTGGTCTCGTTTAACGCTCACTGAAAACTTGGAGTCATCTTGTATATGAGCAGCTCACAGAACTGAACCAGAACCAGAACTGCAGTTGTCAATATGAGCAGATTTATTGTGATGTTCATCTTGTTTACGAGCTTTTCTGAGCCCAGTTGGCTCCATGTTGGTGCTGGTTCTGGTGCTGATGAGATGATGTAGTTCACTGAGCGCTTTAACACAAAACTACATGAGGTTTGACTTTAATACAACAAACTGACAAACATCATCTGTGTAATTAGTCTCTCCACATTGACTATTGATCACATCACGTTTTAGAAATAAGGTCCCATTGGTCACAGCTGAGGGGGCGGGACTTCACCTCTGTATTGTGAAAGATATGAATTATTTACTGCTGTTAAATCTGTTTGACACAGTCTCATATTCAGACCTCAGATCAGATGTGACGGAGCTCTCTGCTTCTACTTTATTTAAGAAGGAGGTATAATGGATGAGCAGTGTGTGTGTGTGTGTCCAGAAATCTAATGAGGATTCCAGATGTGTGATGTGTGTGAGAGAGAGAGTGTGTGTGTGTGTGTGTGTGTCTGTCTGTGTGTAATGTAATCTGACTCGTCTTTGGTTTCAGTTCTTTTTAAACCTTCAGAATGAATCTAAAATTGCCTGTTTTTTACCTGAAGTTTGGTTCATTTGAACAAAGAGTAAAACTCTTGACTTGTATTTCTGGCCTCAGATTTGTAAACAGGAAGTCATACAGACGACTGTCACAGGAAGCTTATTGATCAGATTCTGACTGACGGTAGGTCAGAGAGCTGCTGCTTGTTTATTGATCAATATAAAACTGTAACGAGCTGTTTGAACGTAACATGTACCGTCTATAAGGATGACAGTGTTTGATTAGAAGCCCAGCAGGTCAACAGTCAGTAACACGTTGATGAAGGTTCTCAGTCATCCAGGTCATGGTCATAACGTCTGTGTCTTTAAGACTCTGTAAGGACACTCCCGCACGGTGTAAAGACACTCCCACACTCTGTAAGGACATTCCCACTGTGATGACCCTGTCCAGTTTAGTGTCTTGACCTATTTTCTGTGCAGGTGATTGAGGAGGCGTGTCAGGGGGAGATGCCTCACCTGAACCTGATTCAGGGCTCCTCCTCCCTATATAACCTGGCAATCAAGTCATCTCTCTCTCTCTCTCCTTCCCAGCATGCAGGACTTTTGTTTGGGTTATGTTTGGTTAAGATTTATTTGTTAAACTGTGTTACACTTACACACACACACACCCATACACTTCAGACACCACTGATAACACTGACCTACACCTACTACCTTTACTTTACCTTATTGTAAGGACACTCTCACGCACTGTATGGACACTCCCACACATAGTTTAGAGCCTGTGGCTCCTCCAGTTAGTTAGAACTGAAGAAGCCTCTTGGATGAGAGGTGAAACGTCTTCAACAAACTGAAACACGTCCAGTTGACTACGATACAGAACCTGACCTCCGTCTGTGACGACCACCGACCTCCGTCTGTGAAGATCACCGACTTCCCTCTGTGACGATCACCGACCTCCGTCTGTGAAGATCACCGACCTCCGTCTGTGAAGATCACCGACTTCCCTCTGTGACGATCACCGACCTCCGTCTGTGAAGATCACCGACTTCCCTCTGTGACGATCACCGACTTCCCTCTGTGACAATCACCGACTTCCCTCTGTGACGATCACCGACCTCCGTCTGTGAAGATCACCGACCTCCCTCTGTGAAGATCACCGACTTCCCTCTGCGACGATCACCGACTTCCCTCTGCGACGATCACCGACCTCCGTCTGTGACAATCACCGACCTCCGTCTGTGATGAGTCTGTTAGCCTGGTTCAGTTGAACCCTGTGTGATGCCGTCTGTCAGCTGCTCTCCGTCTCGTTGCGACTCGTCTGGATGTTGTTTGTCTCTGATTGGCTACATCGTGTTAAATCATGTTAAAGCAGGATTTGATTTTAACATGGCAGCTGTCCTCCGTCTGTTTACAGCGACACTGTTTATGAGGCCAGTGTTGTTCCTGAGAAGATATCAGACTTTAAACAGCTGTTCAACACTCAGTGTCCACATCATTTACTGCAGTAGACGTACTATTACTACTGTAAAAATACTCTGTTACAGTAAAAGTCCTGCACTGAAAATGTTACTTCAGTTAAAGTCTGTACAGATAATCAGGAAAATGTAGTTGAAGTATTGAAGCGTTGAGACATCCTGCAGGCTGTGACTCGTCTCTCTGATGTCATCAGATGATTGTGACTCAGTCATTCATGTAAAAGCAGATTTTACTCTTTGAGCTCAGTGTGAACTAATTTGTATACGACTGACTCTAATGATTATTTTCATTCTGGATTCATCTGCTGATTACTTTCGACATGAATCCATTGATTATCACTACAGATGATCAGTAAGTCATTAATGGTTTGATTTTTTAAAAGTCTTCATATGTTTGTGTGAATAATAACTAGTAACTAAAGCTGTAAGATAAATGTAGTGGAGTAACAGTATGAAGTAGCATGAAAAGAAAATACAAGTACCTCAGATTTACAGTACTTGAGTATTGTACTTAGTTACATTCCTCGAGCCTTTAAATGACGCCGTCACTCTGTGTTGAGGATTCTTCTGCTGACATTTTACAGATTTTTAGATGTAAAAACACTCAGATTAAATTATCTGAGCTGTAGAATCTCTTGTGTTGGTCGGTCTGATCCAAACCCATCAGAGTCTTCGTCGCCTTCATCGTGGCCTCAGTATCGACTCTGACTGCAGTTATGAAGCTCAGACGAGGGACTGATGAGTTCTGCCACTTTGAGTTTTCTCTGATTGTAATTAGAAGAGACGGGAACAGACGGAGCCGCCGCAGCCCGCTGCTTCTGTCAATCAGCCCATTTAACATGAGTATAATACAACACACACACACACACACACACACACACACACACACACACACACACACACACACTGGAGTCCATTAATTTCCTGATTCTGTCATCGTTACTTCTTTATTTATTCGTTTAAATCGAATTGTCTCATTTAGCAGCTGCTCTACACTAACACGCTCATATATATGGTGGCCAAAAGTTTGTGGACACTTACTGCAGGAGAGGACAGGACAGGTGACCGGTAACCTGGACCTGGACCTAACGACCTACACACAACAACATGAATGTACTCCAACACTCACCTGGTCAATAATGGTACCAACCTGAACCAGCAGCTGTTAGCTTTTCTTCTGTTGGCTCTCCTCCCCACCAACAGAACAAGTTCCCTCAACGCTATTTTACAGGCGAGGTCCCACTGCTGCAGCCTGGGTTAGCCCCGCCCACCACGATTATGATTGGTTGAAAAACAGAAAAATAAGTAGACAGAGTTTCTCCGTGCAGCAGAATAATAATGAATACGCTCATGGAGACGTTCACAGAGACATTAGCGGAGACATTCATGGACACGTTCATGGACACATTCACGCAGACGTTTAGAAACATCACTTGTGTTTCTGTGACGTCAGGTTCTGATCAAGAAGTCATTCAGAAGTCCATTAACATTTGTGATAATTTAACACAAAACCTTTTGCTGAGTTTAGATTCATGTGTCAGTTGGGACGGTCGTTAACAAGACATCCTTCATTTTATTATCATTAATGTTCCTGTGTGTGTGCGTGTGTGTGTGTGTGTGTGTGTGTGTGTGATGATAATGAGTCAGTCCTGGTCTGTGAGCAGCAGTGCAGCTGTTTAAAATGCAGAGAGGAGTCACGGCTGGACGGATGTTAGCTACAAACACTCTGCAGCCTCTGTCACCCTCCTCCCCCCTCATCCTCCTCCCCCCCCCCCCCACCCCCCCCCACACACACACCATCTGGTCATCCTCTGTGACTCAGCGCTGTCGCCTGCTGGAGGCTCTGACACACGCACTCACACACACTCTCACACTCTCTCTCTCTCTCACACACACACACAGAGAACCTGTGACATTTTACATTGTGTGTGTGTGTGTGTGAGTGTGTGTGAGAGAGTGTGTGTGTGTGATACTGTCTCTGTGAAATAATAAATACTCCCTGTTAAAATCTTCATATGAATAATTCACGTTATTGATCGATATGACTTCAGCAGAATATTTTACCTTGATGCTATTGCGGCTAAAGAAAAGCTAACGGCTGTTTGTTTGAGTTCGTACTGTAGCGACCAGTTGAGTGTGAGTGTAGCTTGTTAGCTCGTTAGCTCTGAGGTGGTTGTTGTTGTTTCTCGTGGCGACAGCAGCACAGAGACAGAGGAAGTCTTTCTACCGCCAGTCTACTTCCTGTGAGTCCGAGTATGGACAGGAGCTCTGCAGTTCAGCTTCAGCTCAGCTCAGTTCAGCTCAGTCTGTTGATCTGTTGATGAAGATGTTGCATCACGTTAGTCTTTATTGATCGAGGAAACCTGATTAGGTCACTCACAGGTTTATTTCTGATAAATAAAGAGAAGATCATCATCATCATCATCATCATCATCCTGTGATGGAGGTCATGTGATGGACATGTTGTCTGTTGGTCCATGATCACCATATTTTCATCCAGCGGCTCCTCTTCACCTCCAGCTTCATTCATTTCTTTTATTTCTAAACTGCCGACTGTATTGACTCTGTCTCCCCTGCCTTCCCCTGTCTCCCCCTGCCTCCCTGCCTCCCCCGTGTCTCCCCCTGCCTCCCTCTGTCTCCCCCTCCCCCTGTCTCCCCCTGTCCCCCCCGCCTCCCCCATGTCCCCTTCTGTCTCTCCCTCCCCCCTGCCTCCCCATGTCTCCTCCTGTCTCCCCCTCCCTCCCTCTGTCTCCCCTGCCTCCCCCCTGCCTCCCCCTGCCTCCCCATGTCTCCTCCTGTCTCCCCCTCCCTCCCTCTGTCTCCCCCTCCCCCCCTCCCCCCTGCCTCCCCATGTCTCCTCCTGTCTCCCCCTCCCCCCGCCTCCCCTGTCTCCCCCCGTCCCCCGCTGCCTCCCTCCTGTCTCCCCCTCCCCCTGTTTCCCCCTGCCTCCCCCTGTCTCCCCCTGTCCCCCGCTGCCTCCCCCATGCCTCCCTCCTGCATCCCCCTGCCTGTCAGGTCCTAAGTGGATTAAATGGATTTGAAAGTGGAGCCACAGCTTCACTAATAGCATTTCTTGAATATGAAACAATCCTCGGTGGATTGATTCACAGACTAAAGAGCAGCAGGACTGTAAGTGAGATGCATGAAGAGCTCTGAGTGTTTTCTCTCAGACACAAACTGAACATTATCTGTCTGCTCATTAAGCTTCATCTGACAGGCTGCAGAGTTTAACGCTTCTGTTACCTGAAAGTTCAGAGACTAAACATATGAGTTAACCCTGAACCAGTTAACCCTGAACCAGTTAAACCTGAACCAGATAAACCTGAACCAGTTAACCCTGAACCAGTTTAACCTGAACCAGTTAACCCTGAACCAGTTTAACCTGAACCAGTTAACCCTGAACCAGTTAAACCTGAACCAGTTAAACCTAAACCAGTTAACCCTGAACCAGTTTAACCTGAACCAGATAAACCTGAACCAGTTAACCCTGAACCAGTTAACCTTGAACTAGATAAACCTGAACCAGTTAACCCTAAACCAGTTAACGCTGAACTAGATAAACCTGAACCAGTTAACCCTGAACCAGTTTAACCTGAACCAGTTAACCCTGAACCAGTTAAACCTGAACCAGTTAAACCTAAACCAGTAACCCTGAACCAGTTTTACCTGAACCAGATACACCTGAACCAGTTAACCCTGAACCAGTTAACCTTGAACTAGATAAACCTGAACCAGTTAACCCTGAACCAGTTTAACCTGAACTAGATAAACCTGAACCAGTTAACCCTGAACCAGTTTACCCTGAACCAGTTTAACCTTAACCAGTTAACCCTGAACCAGTTAACCCTGAACCAGTTTAACCTGAACCAGATAAACCTGAACCAGTTAACCCTGAACTAGATAAACCTGAACCAGTTAACCCTGAACCAGTTTAACCTGAACCAGATAAACCTGAACCAGTTAACCTTGAACTAGATAAACCTGAACCAGTTAACCCTGAACCAGTTTAACCTGAACTAGATAAACCTGAACCAGTTAACCCTGAACCAGTTTAACCTGAACCAGATAAACCTGAACCAGTTAACCCTGAACTAGAGAAACCTGAACCAGTTAACCCTGAACCAGTTTAACCTGAACCAGATAAACCTGAACCAGTTAACCCTGAACTAGAGAAACCTGAACCAGTTAACCCTGAACCAGTTTAACCTTAACCAGTTAACCCTGAACCAGTTAACCCTGAACCAGTTTAACCTGAACCAGATAAACCTGAACCAGTTAACCCTGAACTAGAGAAACCTGAACCAGTTAACCCTGAACCAGTTTAACCTGAACCAGATAAACCTGAACCAGTTAACCCTGAACTAGAGAAACCTGAACCAGTTAACCCTGAACCAGTTTAACCTTAACCAGTTAACCCTGAACCAGTTAACCCTGAACCAGTTTAACCTGAACTAGATAAACCTGAACCAGTTAACCCTGAACCAGTTTAACCTGAACCAGATAAACCTGAACCAGTTAACCCTGAACTAGATAAACCTGAACCAGTTAACCCTGAACCAGTTTAACCTGAACTAGATAAACCTGAACCAGTTAACCCTGAACCAGTTTAACCTGAACCAGATAAACCTGAACCAGTTAACCCTGAACTAGAGAAACCTGAACCAGTTAACCCTGAACCAGTTTAACTTTAACCAGTTAACCCTGAACCAGTTAACCCTGAACCAGTTTAACCTGAACCAGTTAACCCTGAACTAGATAAACCTGAACCAGTTGCTACCAGGACTCTCTCAGCAGCAGCAGCAGCAGCAGCAGCAGCAGCTCATCAGCTGATGACACAGTGATAAAATGAAAATGAGTGTTTTGTCTCAGGCCTCAGATTTGTGGCTTGTCCTCTGCAGCAGACTCTCATTACTGCTGCTTGTCCCTCTGATGCTGCTGCTGCTGATGATGCTGCCTTCACTGCTAATTTTAACCAGCAGCTAATTATGAGTGTTTCTCCGGGGCAGTAACCTGATGAAGAGATAATGACTGTGGAGGAAACACAAGAACAGAAAACAAACACTCACTGAGAAGAGGTGGTAAAATAATCTAAAATAAAATGAAACAAGATGTCAGATGTTAACACATCAGCGTATTTTTAACAGTAAATAGAGTCACCAGCACATTAACACTACAGAGGATGTAACATTTAACTCATAAACCCACTTTATCACTGTTACTAACAGCTGGAGCTGAAACCACTCCCACTTAATACTGATCCGAGTGCATCAGTGTGTCGGTGACGACTGAAACCGGATCGTTACTGTACTAACTGACTCATCTTCACATGTGTTAAAGACTCACAGCAAGTTTCTATCACAGATGTTTTCTTCAGAGTCTCAGGAGAGTTTAACTGTTAAAGAATGCATGCTGGGAAGTCTGATATGTTGATTGAACATCAACACTGTGGAGTTTGACTCCCTGTAACAACACTAACTGTTTTTTTCTTCTTGGACTTGAATTCAACCTAACAAGAGTTGAACATTGAACATGTGACACTGCTGTGTAGCCTTCTTCTCTGTCTCAGCTCATCAGAGGCGTACATTATTTTGTGTCTTTCGACTGATTAACAGACTAATTGTTTAAACATTAATGTGACTGAACACAGCGGCAGCTTTTCTCTGACTGATGTGTTTTCTAGCAGAGACTCACTGAAAGCAGCCGAGCTGGTTCTTGTTTCAGCAGTTAAATCCTGATGCTTCTTTGAATGTTAAATGTGAAACGTTTCCTTTCTCTCAGTGGTCATTATGGCTTTAAAGTGGCCTGTTTCTGTGACAATGATTTGATTGTATTTGCTGGCTGGGCTGCAGCTCGTCTCTCTCTGGTTAATGGTGCTGCTCTAAAGGCTTTATTAGAAGTAATTTGCTGCAGCAGCGCTGACTGATATCTGGGCCGTGACCCTGTCTCTCAGCTGAAGGGTGAAGAGAGAGTCTCAGTCACACTGGAGACGACAGGCTGCACTCCGTCCATACATCACAGTCTGTACACTCTGAGATCAATACACTGAACAGAGAAGTGATTCAAACCAGAGACGTCACTGCTGTCCACTGATTTATTAAAGGTGGGTGTGGAAGATTATTTAAAAACTCACCAGAACTGAACACCAAAATACATTGTTTTTAATCTGACAGTACTTTGGATTACGTTCAAGAGAGAGAAACACAAGACAACATTAAAAAATACCAACTCTATCGGAGGGTAATCAACGGGACAAACCTGACTCCGTCGTGTTTCTGTTGGATCTCTGAGTGATTCATGCCACTTTTACTGAGTCCTGAGGTTTCAGGACGTTTGACTCTGAGGTTTCAGGACGTTTGTCTCTGAGGTTTTAGGACGTTTGACTCTGAGGTTTCAGGACGTTTGTCTCTGAGGTTTCAGGACGTTTGTCTCTGAGGTTTCAGGACGTTTGTCTCTGAGGTTTCAGGACGTTTGTCTCTGAGGTTTCAGGACGTTTGTCTCTGAGGTTTTAGGACGTTTGACTCTGAGGTTTCAGGACGTTTGTCTCTGAGGTTTCAGGACGTTTGTCTCTGAGGTTTCAGGACGTTTGTCTCTGAGGTTTCAGGACGTTTGTCTCTGAGGTTTCAGGACGTTTGACTCTGAGGTTTCAGGACGTTTGTCTCTGAGGTTTCAGGACGTTTGTCTCTGAGGTTTCAGGACGTTTGACTCTGAGGTTTCAGGACGTTTGTCTCTGAGGTTTCAGGACGTTTGTCTCTGAGGTTTCAGGACGTTTGTCTCTGAGGTTTCAGGACGTTTGTCTCTGAGGTTTTAGGACGTTTGACTCTGAGGTTTCAGGACGTTTGTCTCTGAGGTTTCAGGACGTTTGTCTCTGAGGTTTCAGGACGTTTGTCTCTGAGGTTTCAGGACGTTTGTCTCTGAGGTTTTAGGACGTTTGACTCTGAGGTTTCAGGACGTTTGTCTCTGAGGTTTCAGGACGTTTGTCTCTGAGGTTTCAGGACGTTTGTCTCTTTCTCACATTACACTGAAACCAGAGTGAGAGCAGATGTTAAATGACTTCCGGATGGACAGTTCAGGATTATGATGACCTTTTCAGATATTGGTTTGTTGTTGAATATATATTTCAGTCTTAATACAGAAAATCAAATCTGAAGCTCTTGACAAAAAGAAAAGCAGCTTCACAGGAACAGAAGAGAGTGGGTGTTTTATTGATCTGATCAGTGATGATGGAGCAGGTGGAGCAGCAGCATGAAGGCAGGAGACGAGAGATGGAGGATAAATAAAGTGATAGATGAAGCTGGATGATGGCGCTCAGTGTTTATCAGCTGGACCAACTTCATGACTGTTTCCATGGATACAGAGCGTCCTCAGGAGGATGCTGCTATATACAGTCTGTCATGAATATTCATGAGGAGTCATGAAACGGCCTCACACTGACTGTGTGAAGTAGACAGCACAGCACTGTGTGTGTGTGTGTGTGTGTGTGTGTGTGTGTGTGTGTGTGTGTGTGTGTGTGGTTTGTACAGAATGACCCTGACGTCTCTGTTGATCTCTGGATGTTTGTTAGATCACAAGTTAAATTCCTGTTTTAACTTGAACACTCGTTCTTCACAAATGAAAAAATAAGTCTAACATAATTAAATAATTAAAACATTTTAACGTCTGTCACTCACATTCAAACAGTGACTTCAGCGGTGTTGTATTGATCACTGTAGATCAGGATCAATAGATAAGAGTGTAATAAAGGGACACATGTCATCTACTGACTCAAATAGTTGACTTATTGTTGAGAAGTTAATTATTAATTACTTACAGTAAATTCATGTTCAGATTCAGGCTGTAGTCACATGCTAACATGCTAAAATGAGCATGCCAACAATCTTAACATTAGCATGTAACACTAACTGGAGTAATGTAAGTGTGTTTCCCTGCTGTGTGCTACAAGATGTGAAACGTTAACATAACATGCTTAATGCGTTGATGTGTGACCAGCCTGCACTGACACACGTTAAAACATTGTTGTCTTATTTCACAGGGTTGATGTGCGTCAAATCTCCAGAGGAGCATTCATTTTATAATCTGTATTGGCACATCTAGGCTTCCGTATTTCAGTACTTCTATTGTGTTACTTTGTGACACGTGTTCCCTTCTGTCTTGTTGCTGATGGTCAATTTTATTGGACAATAATCACCCTACCAATAAATACTGTCTGTAGCTGATAAATCTTCATCTTTAATCAACATCAAAACGAGCCACAAAAATAGGTGTTAAAAAATATACTGTCAGCTTCATCTGAATTACTTCTCTCAGTTTGATTACGTATTTATGTGACATGACCAGAAAGTGATTAGGTGATCTCAGCAGAAACTAACAGGTTGAATTATCCATCATGAGGTCAGATGTGATTTCAGAGGTTTTGGATGTGAATTAAATTGTAGAAAATCTCAAATCTCTTCTTTCTTTCGACAGTTTATAACTAATAAATATAAATTAAATCAACATCTGAATTCCCTGTGTTGCTTTAAACTCTGAAAAGCTCATACTGCTGCTCAACAGCTGCCCTTACGAACTGTATTTTTAGTCTTTGCATGTGTAGCTGTGAGCTGTAAGTACAGAGATATATGATGCTCGCTCGGCTGTAAGGTGAAATGAAGCAGGAAGACGCAAAGCATTCATCTGCTCACTGCTGCCGTCACAGACGTGTCTGTGGACTCTGAGCTCATTAACATGGAGACAGGACGTGAAATAAAACCATTTCAGCCAGTGTGAAACCTTCACCATCTGATGGGGTTTACAGGAATGTTTGCTCTGAGCCCGTCTCTGACTGTCTGTAATCATTTATCACATGACTTTGCGTCTTTGAAGATTAAATGTCTTCAGATTTTCATCAGGGACTGCTGCCATGCTACATCAGCATTTTTAATGCAGATGGAATTTGTGGAACTTCCTGAAACACATTTTAAAGAACAGGAACACTGAGTGTCTGAAACGACCATCAAGTTTTTATTGTTATTTTTAAAAAAGGACATGCTGAGCAGCGTTTGATCAGGAACATGTCTGTTTTTAAAGAGCTCTAGCAGAACTTTTAGCTGCTGATAAAACTAATGAGGCCTCCTAAGAAACATAGCGTCTTTAAAGCTGCAGTGATTTCTGTTTGGCCACTAGGGGGCAAAATAACTCCAAACCAAGCTGAAAGACACACTGTCCTAATATGTTCTAGTTTACAGCTCCATTGGGACTAGATGTGCTAATGGAGGGGAGGTGTAGGGATTTGGCCAGCTTGTTTATATGCTGTGGTGATGTCAACTTCACGTAGCTACCATGTTTTCTTATGAACCCATTTTTATCCTTTATCTGTTTCCATGTAGTCATTCAGTGTGTGCTGAAAGTGCTGTTACCAGCTGTTTTGCAGTGTACCCATGGATGTAATAGAATACTTTGATACTCAAACTTAAAAACATGATGATTCTCAGGCAAGTCTTTTTTCTCTGATTTCTAAGTGGATTTATGGATGTTTATTCTGGATGGACATCTGAGAACATTTTACTATATGAAAAAAGGCAAAAAAAGAGAAAAGACACCCGAGTAATCCTAATTTAGTGTGACGTGGAGATGACAGACTGTCAGACTTTAGAAAACATTGTGGTAAATGTTTGAATTACTGCAGTAACTGTTTAAACTACTGCAGTAACTGTTTAAATTACTGCAGTAACTGTTTAAACTACTGCAGCAGTAACTGTTTAAACTACTGTAGTAACTGTTTAAATTACTGCAGTAACTGTTTAAACTACTGCAGTAACTGTTTAAATTACTGCAGCAGTAACTGTTTAAACTACTGCAGTAACTGTTTAAATTACTGCAGTAACTGTTTAAACTACTGAAGCAGTAACTGTTTAAACTACTGCAGCAGTAACTGTTTAAATTACTGCAGTAACTGTTTAAATTACTGCAGTAACTGTTTAAACTACTGCAGTAACTGTTTAAACTACTGTAGTAACTGTTTAAATTACTGCAGTAACTGTTTAAACTACTGTAGTAACTGTTTAAACTATTGCAGTAACTGTTTAAATTACTGCAGTAACTGTTGAAACTACTGCAGTAATTGTTTAAACTACTAACTGTTTAAACTACTGCAGTAACTGTTTAAATTACTGCAGTAACTGTTTAAATTACTGCAGTACTGTACACAAAATGAAGTCAATCTGTAGAACCTCCTGAATAAATGCAGAGTAATGCGACGAATGAAAACTTGACATTTCAGATGTTCTCCCTCCCTGACTGGAAACACCAACAAGATTTATGAGACCTGATGCTGTTATCAGAAGGCTCTGATTGGCCTCAGCAGTATTAACATGTTGGTTGTGTGTGTGTGTGTGTGTGTGTGTGTGTGTGTGTGTGTGTCTCTTTAGATATGTTTATAAGAGCACCAAACAGATCCAGCTCTCCCAGTGTGTGTCCTGTACATTTATCAGTGTGTTTGTGTCCAACTGAGCATTCCTCAGTATGCAAGTGTCTGTGTGTGTGTGTGTGTGTGTGTGTGTGTGTGTGTGTGTGTGTGTGTGTGTGTGAATGATTCAGAGATGTCAAGTGAGCTCATGAATAATAAACAGGACATGCATTCTGCTGTGAATATTTTATGGTGCATGAAAGTGAGCAGAAACACTCAGTAGAGTCTGGCCTCGTCCAATCAGCTCTCAGAAGGGTGGGCAGATGGATGGATGATGGATAGATGGACGGATGGATGGGTGGACAATCTATAAAAGGGTGGATGGATAGATGAAGGATGATAGATGTTGGATGATGGATGAACAGGTTGATGATGGACAAGTTGAGGATGGACAGATTGATGATGGACAGATTGACGATGGACAGATTAACAATGAACAGATTAACGATGGACAGATTGACGATGGACAGATTGACGATGGACAGATTGACGATGGACAGATTGACGATGAACAGATTGACGATGGGCAGATTGACGATGGACAGATTGACGATGGACAGATTGACGATGAACAGATTGACGATGGACAGATTGACGATGGACAGATTGACGATGAACAGATTGACGATGGACAGATTGACGATGGACAGATTGACGATGAACAGATTGACGATGGACAGATTGACGATGGACAGATTAACGATGGGCAGATTGATGATGGACAGATTTTATTTTATTTATTTATTCATTTCATTTGTCAGGGAGAGTGCATATTGATGAACATTGCTGTAAATATGCCAGAATTAGCCAAGAGGCTAGTTTTCATCTGTTGTCCCTGGCCAGATGTAAAGTGGCATCCTAAAATCAAGACGCAGGTTTAAAACAACAGTTTCAGTATAAAACATAAGATAAAAGTAGGACAAAGACATAAACAACAATAAAAGCAGGACAAATACATTAGCAACAATAAGCTGAGCAGAACAAAGTACAACAGAGCAGGGACAGACAATAGCAGCATACATAAGCAGGCACACATATGACATGTACAATGCAGCAATTTTGCAAGACAGACAAACAAATCACAAAAGAGCAATCACAAGCAGACTAATCTAAGGAACAAGACAACAATGACACTGATCTATGTGGAGTAGCAGAGCAGTTAAGCATCATACACATTATCTCTATTTGACTAATGCTGACAGATTTGATTGCCAATCAGCCATTTTTTTTAACTGTTTAGAGAACAACCTATAGGTGGTGAGTTCTCTGATATGAACCGGTACAGTGTTCCACTCGTGAGCTGCTTTAATCGAGAAGACGGATTGACTAAAAGCAGACTTTCTTAGTGGGATTATGCAGTCTCCCTTCGTGACTCCTCTTGTTATCTGATTTGAATTTTCTCTTTTCCTAACTAAAGCAACTGAGTGGGGGAGGAGCCAAGCCATTAATGATTTTATAGATAAGACATATATTAGCATGTTTGATCAGGTTTTCCCAACTCAGAAGGTTATGTTTTTCTAATATATGACAGTGGTGGAAACGGTTTGGTTTCTTGTCGAAAATTTTCAGTTTGTTTATATAGTGATTCAAGTGGACCCAAGATTGAGTTGCTTGCCTGTGACCAGCTTGTTAGACAGTAGGTAATGTGTGAAATGATCATAGCGTTCATGTACATTCTAGCAGCGCTGGTTGACATACAATCTCTTATGAATCTGTAATTTGCTAGGTTGTATTTGACTCTGTTGCAGACTTTTGTAACCTGAGTTTGAAATGTAAGATGTGAATCCAATACAATCCCAAGATAGTTAAATTCTTTGGCAATTTCTAGTTTTTGTCCACATACAAGTATTTGTGGCTCGACAGTATTGCTTAATTTCTTTGTAAAATACATGCTAGTGGTTTTTGACACATTTAATTGTAGACAGCAGCGATTTAGCCAGTCAGTAATGTGTGTCATTGCTTTTGTCAGAATGGAGGCAACTCCACTTTTTGTATTGCTGTGAGCATAAATTACCGTGTCGTCGGCGTACATTTGGGTCTGTATCTCGGGACATACAGACGGCAGATCATTGACATATAAGCTAAACAAAAGTGGACCCAAGATGGATCCTTGAGGAACACCAGTAGAGGAGCTGAGAGCAGTTGACTGATGGTTGTTGACGCGAACAATTTGAGAACGATTACAAAGATAGGACTTGAACCATTTTAGGGCAGCTGGAGAAAAGTTGAAGGTGGATAACTTAGAGATGAGGACTGCATGATTTACAGTGTCAAAGGCCTTCCTGAGATCTAAAAACACAGCTCCAACAACACCACCCTTATCCAAGAGTGATTTTATTTTCTCTATAAGAAAGCAGTTAGCTGTCTCTGTGGAGTGATTTGCTCTAAATCCAAACTGCATTGGGTGAAGGGAAAAGGTGGTGTTGTTCAGGTGGAAAGTCAGTTGCTCTGCAACCCATCTCTCTGCTATCTTTGAAACTGTCGGTAAGATACTTATAGGTCTGTAATTGCAGATGGAAAGTGGATTCCCAGATTTAAAAATAGATGTTACAACAGCAGTCTTCCAAGCACTCTGAAAGATTCCCTGAGAAAAGGACTGAGTTAATATTTTTGTGAGAGGAGGAACCAATAATGTGCTTAGGTCTTTAAGCATAGCGGTATCAAACTGATAAACATCATTCGCTTGACGATGGACAGATTGACGATGGGCAGATTGACGATGGACACATTGACGATGAACAGATTGACGATGGACAGATTGACGATGGACAGATTGACGATGGACAGATTGACGATGAACAGATTGACGATGGACAGATTGACGATGAACAGATTAACGATGGACACACTGACGATGAACAGATTGACGATGGACAGACTGACGATGGACAGATTAACAATGGACAGATTGACGATGAACAGATTGACGATGGACAGATTGACGATGAACAGAGTGACGATGGACAGATTGACGATGGACAGATTGACGATGAACAGATTGACGATGAACAGATTGATGATGGACAGATTAACGATGGGCAGATTGACGATGGACAGATTGGCGATGAACAGATTGACGATGGACAGATTGACGATGAACAGATTGACGATGGGCAGATTGACGATGGACAGATTGACGATGAACAGATTGACGATGGACAGATTGACGATGGACAGATTAACGATGGACAGATTGGCGATGGACAGACTGACGATGGACAGATTAACAATGGACAGATTGACGATGGACAGATACAGCAGCTTTACTCAAGATTCAAGATTCAAGATTGCCTTTATTGTCATTGGACATTGACATGTCAATGAAATTTCCATTGCAACCCCCGTGTAAGAAGATAATAAAATAGTAAAATAAGAAAGAGCATGCAACAAAAAAAAATAGAATATGTATAAATATAATAAGAGAGTATGTACATAAGAACTGTATGTGTATATACATATGTTTGTATATATATATGGGTGGTAATATATACACTAAGGTGCAGTTAAATAGTCTGTTGGACAAAGTGCAGTGTGCAGCAGCTTATAGTCTATTTTCCTGCAGTGCAGGGGGTGATAGCTTTGACAGCTCTGGGGAAGAAGCTGTCCCTCAGTCTATTGGTGGTGGTGCGGATGTTCCTGTACCGCTTTCCCGATGGAAGCGGTACAAACAGTCTGTGGCCCGGGTGGCTGGGGTCCGTGGCGATGGCTCTTGCCCTCTTCTTGACTCGGCCTGCATATATAGAGTCCAAGTCAGGGAGGGGGCAGCCCATGATGCCCTGTGCAGTTTTAACCACCCGTGCCAGTTGTTTCCTCTCCTGTGCCGTGCAGCTGCCATACCACACTGTCACACTGTGGCAGAGGATGCTTTCAATTGTCGCTCTGTAGAAGTTCACGAGCAACCGAGAGGAGAGTCCAGCCCGTTTCAGTTTCCTGAGGAAGAAGAGCCTTTGTTGGGCCTTCTTCACCAGGCGGCAGGTGTTCATGGACCAGGAGAGGTCAGATGTGATGTGGAGGCCCAGGAACTTGATGTTGTCCACACGCTCCACCACTTCTCCGTCCATGAGGAGGGGGGCGTGATCAGTCTTCCTGGACCTCCTGAAGTCCACAATGACCTCCTTGGTCTTCCCTGTGTTCAGCACCAGGTTGTTGGCTGAACACCACTGTGTGAGCTGGTGTATCTCCTCTCTGTAGTGGGTCTCGTTGTTCTCTGAGATGAGGCCCACTACTGTAGTGTCGTCCGCGAACTTCACGACTGTGTTGGTGGGGTGGATGGCAGCACAGTCTTGAGTGAACAGGGTGAAGAGGGCTGGGCTGAGCACACACCCCTGTGGCGTGCCCGTGCTGAGGACCAGAGGGGATGATGTTTTGTTCCCTATTCTCACCACCTGAGGCCTGTTGGTGAGGAAGTCTCTGATCCAGTGGCACAGTGACGCAGGCAGACCCACCGCGTGTAGCTTCAGCGCCAGCTTGTCTGGGATGACGGTGTTGAAAGCTGAGCTAAAGTCCACAAACAGCATCCTGACGTAGGTGTCGGGCTGCTGCAGGTGGGTCAGGGCCGTGTGCAGGGTGATGGAGACAGCATCCTCTGTGGACCGATTCCCTCTGTAGGCAAACTGAAGGCTGTCTAGGTCCGTGGGGATGAGGCCTCTGATGTGCCTGAGAAGAATCCGCTCAAAGCACTTCATGATTACAGGGGTCAGAGCAACAGGCCTGTAATCATTGAGGCAGGTGGGGGATGTCTTCTTCGGTACCGGTATGATGGTGGAGGACTTGAGACACTCAGGAACCATGGACAGCTGCAGGGACAGGTTGAAGATGTCCAGGAACACTCCTGCCAGCTGGTCGGCACATGTTCTCAGAGTCCGGCCTGACACCTTGTCCGGTCCCGCAGCTTTGTGGGTGTTGATCCTCCTCAGGGTGGATGACACCTGGTGCTGCTGCAGGACGAGGGGCTGGTGCTGCTCCTCCAGCCGGGGTAGGTGTATAGCTTCTCTGCTGCCTGGTGTGTCGAAGCGAGCAAAGAAGCTGTTTAAGGTGTCAGGCAGGGTAGAGTCGTGACTGACGAGCTGAGTGTTGGGCTTATAGTCCGTCATGGTTCTGATGCCTCTCCACATGCTCCGGGGGTTGTTGTGGTTGAAGTGATCTTCAACTTTGTCCTTATACCGGAGCTTGGCCTGTTTGATTCCTTTCTTCAGTTCTGCTCGGGCCCTGCTGTAAGCCAGCCTGTCTCCGGATTTGTAGGCAGTATCGCGGGCTTTCAGCAGGGACCTCACTGTGCTGTCCAGCCATGGTTTCTGGTTAGGAAACACAGTGATGGTCTTGACTGGGAGGACAGCGTCAGTACAAAACTGAACATAGGCCAGTACAGATGATGTATACTCCTCCAGGTCTGCCTCTTCGCTGAACACAGACCAGTCTGTGTGCTCAAAGCAGTCCTGGAGTGCAGAGGAGGCCTCCTCAGTCCAAACCTGTACTGTCCTGGTGGTCGGCTTTGTTCTGCAGGCCAGAGGCTTGTAGGCCGGTATAAGCTCCACTAAGATGTGGTCCGACATGCCCAGGTGTGGAGCTGCTACAGCCTTGTAAGCAGCAGGGATGTTGCAGTAGACCTGGTCCAGAATGTTATTGCCTCTGGTGGGAAAGTTGATGTACTTGTAAAATTTGGGAAACACCGCCTTTAGTTCAACGTGGTTAAAGTCTCCCGCCACAATCACAGCCGCCTCCGGGTTGTCGTTCATCTGCCCGCTGATGAGGCAGTAGAGTTCCTCTAATGCTAGCTTAGCATTAGCCCGCGGTGGGATGTAGGCGGCCACAATAACAATGGAGGAGAGTTCTCTGACCAGCTTGAACGGTCGGCATTTCACCGCCAGGTATTCCAAGTCAGGGGAGCAGAATGTGCCGACGGTGCGTGTGGCTGTACACCAGGCGTTGTGTACGTACAGCGCCAAACCTCCGCCTCTGCTCTTCCCTGAAGCTGCGGACCTATCCGCCCGCTATCTCCGCCGCTGCGTCCGGGATGTTGTCGTCCAGCCAGGTCTCTGTGACGACAGCAACACAGCTGTCCATCCGGCGAGAGATAATTCTCAGCCGGACCTCGTCGATCTTGTTGGCGAGAGACCTGGCGTTCGTAAGAAAGAGACTCGGAAGAGCCGGTCTGTGAGGGTTAGCTTGTAGCCTAGCACGCATGCCGGCTCGCTTGCCCCTCTTTTGTTTACGGTTCCTCCTCCGTCTCCTAGGCAGCAGTGGGGGGATGGTGGTGGGCCCTGGGGTCCGTAGCAGCTCCGGTGGAATACACCTGTAGAGTCAACAGATAGAGAGAACAGATGAGGAAGTCTTTAAGTCTGTGATGGCACATTACATTTGCCAAAAACACATGGACACACACACACACACACACACACATGGACACACACACGCACAGGGTGATATGAAGAAGCAAGCAGTTGAACGGAGAGCGACAGTCACTGCAGACTGAACACAGCTCGAGGTGTTTGTGTCTGTTTAGATTTCCAGTAACTGTTGGCTGTGGCCCATTAAACATATGACTGCTACCTGGATAAATACTGTGTGTGTGTGTGTGTGTGTGTGTGTGTGTGTGTGTGTGTGTGTGTGTGTGTGCTCTGCAGCATCTTGTCATTTTTACATAATACCTGAATCAACCTCATATCTCTGTTTCCCTGCAGGACGGTGTGTGCCAAGCAGAAAACTCAGGAAACCTGATTCACCCCAACTTGACTTTTATTTCAGTTAAATCGTGATTTAAGATCAGATGAATCATGATTTAAGATCTGACGAGTCATGATTTAAGATCAGATGAATCATGATTTAAGATCAGTTAAATCGTGATATAAGATCTGACGAGTCATGATTTAAGATCAGATGAATCGTGATTTAAGATCAGTTAAATCGTGATTTAAAATCAGATTAATCGTGATTTAAGATCAGTTAAATTGTGATTTAAGATCAGATTAATCGTGATTTAAGATCTGACGAGTCATGATTTAAGATCAGATGAATCGTGATTTAAGATCAGATGAATCGTGATTTTAAGATCTGACGAGTCATGATTTACCACTTGCTCATATGACTGATTTAAAATAAAATCTTTCTCTGGAAATGTGTTTGACTTGTTACAGAAATCATCTGAAACCGAAATACACAACTAAAATAAACTTTATACAAATTTAATTTTCTGTTCAGCATTTCATCATGATCGTCATCATCATCATTATTGTCATGGCTGCCAATTTGCTGAGCAGTTTGACAACATTTTATATGATTTTGTTGGTATATTTTGTCTCCAGGTCTGCAGTCTGTCACCTGTGAACATGAATGTCTGAACCACATTTCATCACAATCCATCACAGACTTGACACACAGGCATATGCATACAGATCCATCTAGTGTAAACAGCATCTCCTTTCTATTGTACTTTATCTATTTCTTTGAGTACATTTTTATTTTATTCTTTTTTATATTTCTCGTCGTCAGCTTCTACCTCACCCTACTACTTTCTGTATTGTGTTATTTGCACACTGTTTGTTCGCTTCTGCACTTCTCCCTTGTGCCAAGTTGAATTTGTCGTACAGGGATCAATAAAGGTACATCTTATCTTATATTTCAGTCTGGACCAAAGTAGAGGACACACTGACAGTAACATCTCCACAGATGCCAAGCTAGCATGGCTAAACAATTTTATTTGCCAGATAAACGTTTCTTAAAATAAACTCATGGATTTTGTGTGAAGCTGCAGTGAAGCTCAGCAGCTTCCTCGACTCGTCATAATCCACAATCCCTCTCCGTATCGTCAGGGACCTAATTCTGCCTGCAGGATGTGTGTGTGTGTGTGTGTGTGTGTGTGTGTGTGTGCGTGTGTGTGAGAGCATGTTCAGTCTTTGTGAGGACTTGGTTAGACTCTTTAGTGTTGACTCTGTGATACAAACAGAGCTGATCTGTTCTCAGCCTGCAGTGACTTGTTTACCAACTGCTGCTCCCGTCCAATCAGAACATTTATGTTAAACTCATCGTACCAGTAAAGAACATGTTTTACTGAAAGTGATGTGATTGATGTTATTGATACGGTCAATCTGATTGATCTGATTGTATCTCAGTTAAACCTGGATGTGTTGTGGTGGTGTCAGATGTGGATAATGATGACGACTGCAGAGCAGAGTGGGCTGACAGAGAGTGATACGTGTCCGGTATACCAACACAACAGTGTTATAATCCTACATGAAAGACTGAGGGAAAACACACTGACACATTTAGGATCTCGACAGTAGAAGTATTTATGGTTCTGTAAAGAGATATTTCACTTTTTGTGTAATAAAATACAATTATAAATGACATTATAATTAATACCTCTGCCACATAGGTTATGATTTTTTTTTTACCAGTGTTGGTTGATTGGTTGTATTTTTTGTTGGTTTATTGGTTGGTTGGTTGGTTGGTTGGTTTGCTGGTTGGTTGGTTTATTGGTTTATTGGTTGGTTTGTTTGCTGGTTGCTTTTTTGTTGATTTGTTGCTTGGTTGGTTGGTTTATTGGTTGGTTTGCTGGTTGGTTGGTGTATTGATTGGTTGGTTTATTGGTTTATTGGTTGGTTGGTTTGCTGGTTGGCTGGTTGGCTGGTTTATTAGTTTATTGGTTGGTTGGTTTGCTGGTTGGCTGGTTGCTTTTTTGTTGGTTTGTTGCTTGGTTGGTTGGTTTATTGGTTGGTTTGCTGGTTGGTTGGTTTATTGGTTGGTTTACTGGTTGGTTGGTTTATTGGTTGGTCTGTTAGTTGGTTTATTGGTTGGTTTGCTGGTTGCTTGCTTTATTGGTTGGTTTGCTGGTTGCTTGCTTTATTGGTTGGTTGGTTGGTTTGGCAGCAGCATTAAAATAAAGATGGATCAGGATCCCCCCCCCCCTCCGTTTCTTTCTATTATGACATTAGGATTTTTTGGGGAGTTTTTCCCACATTTTGGTTAATGTCTATAATAATAATGCATGGATATTGATGAAAACAAATCAGGTGTTTTTAGGTGGCTGGTATCTGAATTACGATTTGATTCTGATCCTAAATACAGACCTAGCGGATATGTTTTTTTTATTTTTTTTTTAGCTTTTGTAGCATCTATACAGTAACAAATAGGGACAGAAACCTGCAACTTAATGTCAGTTGTGGTTTGGAAACTGTTTAGATGCAGCTACACTGATCCCGTATGGTACCAATGTACAGCTTAGATAATGGGGATTCAGAAAGGTACCAACAGTGATTAGGTCTGATTTGTTTAGGGTTGGCCCTTTGTTATGGGGTAAGGAAAACTATGGTGAACTAAATTGCAGACAACATCAGAGGTTTTATTGAAAAAAAAAAAAAACTGATAGGAAGCTAAATGGGACTGAAGGGTGCTGGTCTGGAGAGGTTTCCTGGTTTTGAGTTGTGATCCAGAGCAGAGCGGCAGGGATTGGTAAACAGACTTGCATGTCCATAACGCTTCTCCAGTCTACAGACCGCCCAAAGCACTTAAAACACTTACTAAACGACCTGCTGCTCCTCCGGAGCTACAGCTGGGGCAGCTGTAGCTCAGGAGGCAGAGCTACACACTCCGGGATGGAGATGATCAGCAGACTTAAGTGGACGTCAGGGATGGAGTCAGGGATGACAAGACTAAGAAAAGATGAAGAAACAAGGTTGATCCCAGCCAGAAATCACGAGGCATCACAGAACTCTTAGATAATATAGCTTGAACGCAGTAGAAATGGCTGAACAGAGTATCTGAAAAGGTCTTGATTATGAAGATCAGGTGCAGCTGGTGGCTCCTCCCTGACACACCTGCAGACAATCGTCCACACCGAGAGAGACAGTCCTGCTCCAAGGCAGACAGGTTGCCAAGGGACAGAAGATGTAACATGATTGTTGGGCCTTGGCTAAGGTATGCACTCTACTGAGTGCCATTCTAGTTGTGTAGTTTTCCATTTTTTAGAGGAGAATAAAATCATCTTTGGACATATTTGTTAAAGCTGTCCAATTGTTGAACCTCCTATGCTGAGGCCACAACATCAAATCAATACAGGGAACAATCACAGTGGGCGGAGACTTGAACCCTGTGTGACCTCTGCTTCAGTTATATGGACGCAGCTGATTTCTTTCCTGTCAGACAGAAATGAGGGATTAATTCAGGCTGTCAGTTTGCAGATTTTTTCCATGACAGCTCGACAGCACAGAGGAGGAGAAGTGGTAATGAGTGAGACACCAACCCACCAGCAGCACACACTGTGCCTGTGTGTGTGTGTGTGTGTGTTTGGAGTTGAGAGCACAGTTTTGTGTGTTTTCAAAGATTAGAAACTGCTGCTGAAGAGTTGTGTCACCATATCAAAGGCTGTGTGTGTGTGTGTGTGTGTGTCTGTAACAGCTCTCCCTGTTGGAAACTGAGCTTGGATTGTAACGTTGCTTCTTAATTACCTCAACATTTCTCTGCCTGTGCGTCAGCTCGATGATTCATCACAGCTCTCAGGGATTTATTCTGATTTTAAGATCTTCTGAACTCTTCCGTTCTTTCCTTCCTCAGGTGGACTCTGGCACTGACTGGATGAACCGGTCTGTTCATCCATCCATTGATCCATTGATCTCATCCCTTCATCAGTCAGAGAAAGGATCTGATGAGACGACTGAAGACAGAGACGAGAAGAGACAACCTGCGATGGCCAGTGGTAAAAAACGATTTTCTGACATTTTAGAAAAGAAAAAGACATTCCTGTCAATCATGTTTTCTCCTTCATGTGTCTGATTATCTGTGTGTGTATGTGTGTGTGTGTGTGTGTGTGTGTGTGTGTGTGTGGTGTAGCAGCTGATGGTGTAGGTAGTCTGGGTGCTGAGCAGAACCACCTGAGTGTCCCCGTCACGGATCATGGAGCCTGGGCCACGGCCATGAACAACCTGGGCATCATGCCTGTGGGCCTCGGCGAGCAGCAGCTCGTTTCAGGTATTTTCTTCTGAAACTAGTTCAGACACAGATGTCGAGATTTTCTGCTTTTCCCTGAATAATTTCAATGATTTGAAAGTATTTGTAATAATGTGGAGGTTTGGACTGCTGGTAGGACTAAACAAACATTGTGAAGGTGTCACATTGTGCTCTGGCTCATTGTCACCACATTTCTCACTATTTTCACCAAACCAATAATCAGCAGATGATCATCAAATAGAATATCACAATGCAGTCACAGCCTGCAGGGACATTTTACTGACACCATTACTTCACTGGCGATACTTTAACTACATTTTACATACGCAAATAATCACAGAACACACTGTCCAGCTGAGTCTAATGTGAATGTCATCAATTCTGCACATAGCCCAAACATATCCCTAATATCCCTAACATATCCCTAATGCAACCCAAACATAAGCCTAACATAAGCCTAACAAATCCCTAATGCAACCCAAACATATCCCTAATGCAACCCTAACATAGCCCTAACATATCCCTAATGCAACCCTGACACCCTAAAATATCCCTAAGATATCCCTTACATAGCCCAAACATATCCCTAACATATCCCTAATGCAACCCTAACATAGCCCTAACATAAGCCTAAAATAACCCTAACATAACCCTAATATAGCCCTAACATAAGCCTAACATAACCCTAACATATCCCTAACCCTAACATATCCCTAATGCAACCCTAACATAGCCCTAACATAACCCTAACATAGCCTTCACTTAGCCCTAACATATCCCTAACATAACCCTAACATAGCCCTAACATAAGCCTGACATAACCCTAACATATCCCTAACCCTAACACCCTTACATATCCCGAATGCAACCCTAACATAGCCCTAACATAGCCCAAACATATCCCTAACATATCCCTAATGCAACCCTAACATATCCCTAACTTATCCCTAACATAACCCTAACATAAGCCTAACATATCCCTAAGATAGCCCCAATATATCCCTAACATAAGCCTAACATATCCCTAACATAGCCCCAGTATATCCCTAACATATCCCTAACATATCCCTAACATAGCCCTAAGATAGCCCCAATATATCCCTAACATAAGCCTAACATATCCCTAACATATCCCTAACATAGCCCTAACATATCCCTAATATATCCCTAACATAAGCCTAATATATCCCTAACATGTCCCTAACATAGCCCTAACATAGCTCTAACATGTCCCTAACATAGCTCTAACATGTCCCTAACATAGCCCTAACATATCCATAAGATAGCCCCAATATATCCCTAACATAACATAGCCCTAGTAGTAGGTGTAGTAGTGGCAGTATTAACAGTAGTAGTAGTAATAGTATGTGTAGTAGTGGCAGTATTAACAGTAGTAGTAGTAGTAGTATGTGTAGTAGTGGCAGTATTAACAGTATTAACAGTAGTAGTAGTAGTAGTAGGCGTAGTAGTGGCAGTATTAACAGCAGTAGTAGTAGTAGTATGTGTAGTAGTGGCAGTATTAACAGTAGTGGTAGTAGTATGTGTAGTAGTGGCAGTATTAACAGTAGTAGTAGTGGTAGTAGTAGGATGTGTAGTAGTGGCAGTATTAACATAATAGTATGTGTAGTAGTGGCAGTATTAACAGTAGTAGTAGTAGTAGTAGTATGTGTAGTAGTGGCAGTATTAACAGTAGTAGTGGTAGTAGTAGTGGTAGTATGTGTAGTAGTGGCAGTATTAACAGTAGCAGTGGTAGTAGTAGTAGTAGTAGTATGTGTAGTAATGGCAGTATTAACAGTAGTAGTAGTAGTAATAGTAGTATGTGTAGTAGTGGCAGTATTAACAGTTGTAGTGGTAGTAGTAGTAGTAGTATGTGTAGTAATGGTAGTATTAACAGTAGTAGTACGTGTAGTAGTAGTAGTAGTAGTATGTGTAGTAGTGGCAGTATTAACAGTAGTAGTAGTAGTAGTACTAGTAGTAGTATGTGTAGTAGGTGTAGTAGTGGCAGTATTAACAGTAGTAGTAGTACGTGTAGTAGTGGCAGTATTAACAGCAGCAGTAGTAGTAGTATGTGTAGTAGTGGCAGTATTAACAGTAGTAGTAGTAGTATGTGTAGTAATGGTAGTATTAACAGTAGTAGTAGTAGTAGTATGTGTAGTAGTGGCAGTATTAACAGTAGTAGTAGTAGTAGTACTACTAGTAGTATGTGTAGTAGGTGTAGTAGTGGCAGTATTAACAGTAGTAGTAGTAGTATGTGTAGTAGTGGCAGTATTAACAGTAGTAGTAGTATGTGTAGTAGTGGCAGTATTAACAGCAGCAGTAGTAGTAGTATGTGTAGTAGTGGCAGTATTAACAGTAGTAGTAGTAGTATGTGTAGTAGTGGCAGTATTAACAGTAGTAGTAGTACTAGTAGTAGTATGTGTAGTAGGTGTAGTAGTGGCAGTATTAACAGTAGTAGTAATAGTAGTAGTATGTGTAGTAGTGGCAGTATTAACAGTAGTAGTAGTACGTGTAGTAGTGGCAGTATTAACAGCAGCAGTAGTAGTAGTATGTGTAGTAGTGGCAGTATTAACAGTAGTAGTAGTAGTATGTGTAGTAGTGGCAGTATTAACATAATAGTATGTGTAGTAGTGGCAGTATTAATAGTAGTAGTAGTAGTAGTAGTAGTAGTATGTGTAGTAGTGGCAGTATTAACAATAGTAGTGGTAGTAGTAGTAGTAGTATGTGTAGTAGTGACAGTATTAACAGTAGTAGTAGTAGTAGTAGTAGTATGTGTAGTAGTGCCAGTATTAACAGTAGTAGTGGTAGTAGTAGTAGTAGTATGTGTAGTAGTGGCAGTATTAACAGTAGTAGTAGTAGTAGTAGTAGTATGTGTAGTAGTGCCAGTATTAACAGTAGTAGTGGTAGTAGTAGTAGTAGTATGTGTAGTAGTGCCAGTATTAACAGTAGTAGTAGTAGTAGTAGTAGTAGTAGTATGTGTAGTAGTGGCAGTATTAATAGTAGTAGTAGTAGTAGTAGTGTGTGTAGTAGTGGCAGTAACCAGCCAGCTGTTTATTAAGTAGTTCAAAGTAGCTCCAGTTCAAGCAGCTACAACAGTACTTTTGACACTTAAGTACATTTTGCTCATAATACTTCCGTAGTTTTACTTGCGTAGATTTTGAAGGCCGGATTTTTACTTGTATTGAAGAATAATTTTACACGTGAAAACACCATGTCTCAACACTTTCAAAATAAAAGCACAACCTGAATTAACAGTAATGTGTAGTACTGCTTATATCTGTCCATCAGTAGTGTGTAGTGCTGCATGTGTCTGTCCCTCAGTAGTGCGTAGTGCTGCATGTGTCTGTCCCTCAGTAGTGTGTAGTACTGCACGTATCTGTCCCTCAGTAGTGTGTAGTACTGCATTCAAGATTCAAGATTCAAGATTAACTTTATTGTCCCACAATGTGGGAAATTTGTTCTGGGCCATTCGCCCATGCTGCAGCCATAAGTGACACAGAACATACAAATACACACAATCACATACAATAGATATGCACATCTATATCATACAAAGTGCCGGAGTGCAAAAAAGTGCTAAAATTGTAGTAGGAAAATTACTAACCTATATAAAACAAGCAAACACAAGTCACCTGAACTTATCTGACCTTATTTAACAGCTTGATTGACACGGGAACAAACGAGTTTTTGAATCCGTTCAGTCTGCAGTGAGGAACTCTAAACCTTCTACCAGACGGTAGCAGCTCATACTCGCCATGCAGGATGTGTGATGGGTCGCAGACAATCTTATTTGCTTGTTGCAAAGTGGCCTATTCATAAATACTCTGACTGGAGAAGTGTTCTTTGACACCAATAATTTTTCCAGCAGCATGAATTAGCCGAGACAGTTTGTTTTTTAGATGTACAGAGAGATTACCAAACCACGCTGTAATACAGTACCTAATCAGACTTTCTAGGACTGCCTTATAAAAAATCAACGTAAGTCTTTGATCAACACCATGGATTCTCAGACGACGTAAAAAATGCAACCGTTGCTGTAGTCTGCAACAGAGGCTATCAACGTGTGTGCTCCAGGTGAGTGCGTTGTCAATGAAGACACCCAGATATTTGTATGACTGCACCTGGGCAATGGCTTCGTTGTGGATGACCACAGGCCTGTGGTCACCCACTCCTCAGAGGTCGAACACCATTTCAACTGTCTTATTTACATTAAGAATGAGGTGGTTATTGTCACACCACTCAACAAACGTCTGAATTTCCAAAAAGTAGTCAGATATATCACTGTTCTTTTTCAACAGAGATGTCTGTCCCTCAGTAGTGTGTAGTACTGCATGTATCTGTCCCTCAGTAGTGCGTAGTACTGCATATGTGTGTCCCTCAGTAGTGCGTAGTACTGCATATGTGTGTCCCTCAGTAATGTGTAGTACTGCATGTATCTGTCCCTCAGTAGTGTGTAGTACTGCATGTGTCTGTCCCTCAGTAGTGTGTAGTACTGCATATGTCTGTCCCTCAGTAGTGTGTAGTACTGCATGTATCTGTCCCTCAGTAGTGCGTAGTACTGCATATGTCTGTCCCTCAGTAGTGTGTAATACTGCATTTGTCTGGCCCTCACTAGTGTGTAGTACTGCATGTGTCTGGCCCTCACTAGTGTGTAGTACTGCATGTGTCTATCCCTTTTTAATGTGTCCAAACACTTGTAATTTGTCTAACATCCACTAAGCTCTTCATGTATCCGCTCATTGTGATTTAGTGTTTATGAAATAGTTTTGGGGATTTGTCTGAGTCTCCTGCTGTATGGAGGTCTGTCGTTGTATAAGAGCTGCTGTATTGAGTTTATTAAATGAGCAGCAGACAGATTTGTGGGCTTTTTGAGTTAATCTCAAAATAATTGAATGCATGGATTTAAGTGAGGCTGAATGAGGAGAGAAGAGAGGAGCTGTTGTAAGGAGGGACAGACTGTAACTTAGCAACGTCATTCCTGAGGAGCGCAGCAGAAATATTGATATGATGACATATTATTACAGTGATGATGTGATGCTCGTTAGACTCCACCTCTGGCAGCAGCTGCAGCTCTCCTCCCTCTTTAAACGACATGTGGGAACATTTACATCATGAATCTGATATGTGTATTAAAGGGTAATTTCAGCCCAAATCACAAAAGCCCATGTTTCCTCTGACCTACAGGAGACAGTTTTCACTCTTTTAAACGGTTATAGATCTGATAGATAAACGTCTGAAGCTGTGGAATAAACAGATCAACCTGATTAGCTGAAGAGTTAATTATGATGTGGGTTCAGGGTTGGATGAGTTTTATCCGTCACTGATGTGTCCGGGTGTGTCTGACCAATGAGATCTCACCTTCAGGGTAATCAGAGACAGATGTTTCCCCGCAGCTTTTGTCTCTTGGTGGTTCTGGTGGAAAAACAGTCATAAAATAATAATAATTAAAGACATAAATCCTCATTTTCCGTGTCAGAGCGTCTCTCTCTCTCTTGGCTCTGGTTTTCATATTTCTCCTCCTTGTGTGTGTTTTTCTTCTTCTCTATATTTCTTCCCCTGTCTTCTTCTGTTTCTGGCGGATGCAGCAGAGCTCAGAGCCAGAGAAATGAACCTGGCTCCAGTCGTTTTGGCTCTGGGAGAAAAAACAGCCTTATGTGATTATGATGAATGTGTAGCAGCGCAATGTGTAATTTACCTGTCGGGGTTATCGCAGGCGATGCTGTAATGAGTTTTCCTTAGACCTGAAGAATCTGTGAATGCACCAAGGCTACATATGTTCAGCTTTGTGAAAGATTATCTCTGCAGTGTTTTTCTCTTTTATAAGCCTGAAGAGCTCTAATGAAGAATGTGTAGGAAGTGTTTAACAGCTCTTTATGAACCCTGCTGCTGCGAGAAAATTAGATTATATAAGGAATTATTGGGATTGTGCTGTCCAAAGGATGCCTGAATAAAGACCATTTTTCTTCAGAAAATGCATTTATTTATGAAGAAGTCACCGTAGGTATGTTTAAAAAACAATCAGTCAGCTGATGAACATCGACTGCATAAAGACGTGAATGCGGATATGTTAAGAGTCGATATTTGGAGAGAAACTCTGATCTGGTCACTTCCAACATGGAGGCATCGATCCCCCACCTCCATCACCTCCATCACCTGCATCACCTCCATCACCTGCATCAACTGCATCATCTGCATCACCTCCCCCACCTCCATCACCTCCATCACCTGCATCATCTGTATCACCTCCCCCACCTCCATCACCTCCATCACCTGCATCACCTGCATCACTTCCATCACCTGCATTACCTCCATCACCTCCATCACCTGCATCACCTCCATCACCTGCATCACTTCCATCACCTGCATCACCTGCATCATCTGCATCACCTCCATCACCTGCATCACCTCCATCACCTCCATCACCTGCATCACTTCCATCACCTGCATCACCTGCATCATCTGCATCACCTCCATCACCTGCATCACCTGCATCACCTCCATCACCTTCATCACCTCCATCACCTGCATCACCTGCATCATCTGCATCACCTGCATCACCTGCATCACCTCCATCACCTTCATCACCTCCATCACCTGCATCACCTGCATCACTTCCATCACCTGCATCACCTGCATCACGCCATCACCTGTATCACCTGCATCATCTGCATCACCTCCCCCACCTCCATCACCTGCATCACCTCCATCACCTGCATCACCTGCATCAGACGAGTTCTGTAACTTTCTGAAACCGATAATCTGAAATTCACACAGCTGATTGGTCAGCTGCACCTGATGATTGACTTCCAGGACAGACTGTCTGAGAGTGTGCTTCATCTTTACTTTAAATATTTAAATATTTTAACCCATTAATGTCAGTGTCCTCTGATCGCACTGTTCTGAAAGATAGACGAGATTCATCATCTGAGGACCATGACTGTGTGCTGCAGATTTCATGGTTGTTGAAATATTTCAGCCTAGATCAGAATCACTGACATGTCTGTGTCTCGAGATGAACAACACAAATGATAATGACAGCATGTATTAACTAAACTAGAGTTGTTTTGATCTTTTACCTTAAAAATGTTTTATCAAAAGAAAAATTGGTTCAAACTAATGAAAGTAATAAAATTATGAAAATAAGTTACATTATTTTACATCTTATCTGAAAACCCAACGAAATGTCGTGGTCATCCATCCAACAGTTATTGATTTATTTATTTCAGTCTGGAGCAGAAAACTGACATCCATGAAACCAAATGCACAGATCTGTTTTCAATTTCAGTGCTTTGAGCTCCACAAATCTCAAAACGCTGACATGAAAAACTGAAATTATTCAGACTCGAGTTATGTGACACAAAATGTTTTTTTTGGGTTTTAATGAAGTGATGCTGTGATGATGTCATCCTCTAACAGGAAACAGAAACAGTAAAAGATTCAAATGTAAAACATAAAATAATCCTCTTTATTCCAAACACAGTGTGAATAGAAAAGGCTTCACTTCCTGTGTGCTGCTGATTGTTTAAGGTGTGTGTGTGTGTGTGTGTGTGTGTGTGTGTGTGCAGTAAAAGCCTTCACACTGAATCAGTGATCTGTTCGATCAATCGTCTGCTCTGAGCTGCAGCAGAAACATTTCTTCCTGTTGGATTGAGGGACGTTTGTGGTGTTGTTGTGTGACAGCTCCTCTCGGCTGTAATCTGAATCACTTTATTCTTCTTCTGTGGTGGCTGTGGCAGATTTTCTGCTGACGTTTCGTTCCTCCCTCTCTTGTTATTGCAGCATTGTAGATAGAAACATGCACCGCCCTCCTCCACCCTGCCTGCTCCATTTTCACCCAGACAGCTGAAACATTGCTCCTGTCGCCTCGGTCCTCTCGCTCTTTATCTTCTCTCTTCTTCTTCACTTTCTCTTCATCCTGCAGAACACACATTTTCTCTCTTCTACCTTTCATTACCACTCAGATGGTATTTTCTTGTCTTTCCTATCAGATCTAGCACTCATTTTTTCTTCTCTTATCTGTTTTTTATTCCAGATAGTGAGGCTGTATTCACTTCCCTCCCTCCCTGAATGTGCGGTCGCGATTCTTTTCTATATTTTGAAATATCACACCACAGTTTTTCCTCCTGTGGCCTGCTGTGCTTTTAGACAACAAATGTGTTGTGAGTGTTGCCATCAGTTCTTTAATTGGAATAAAAAGGTGCCAGTGCTCTAAAGAAGACCTGGGAGCTCGATTTATATGAAATAATGATACATTTTTTAGGGTACAAATTACTACGTGGAAATATGAAACACTAATCATAGTTAATGTGTATTTCATTACCTGCCGGGCTGATTCTGATTCTGAGGAGGAGAATTTTAGAGGTGTGAGCAGAAATTATCTCTGAACCAGAACACAGATTCTACCTCCTCATGATTTAATAAATACTCATAATAACTACATCGTCAGTGGAGGGAGTACTCAAACACTGTAGAGTACTCAAATACTCTATTATATTTATCAGTGGTACTGTCAGCTTCATGTAGTAAAAGTACAGCAGTACAGTCAGCTTCATGTAGTAAAAGTACTGCAGTACAGCCAGCTTCATGTAGTAAAAGTACAGTAGTACTGTCAGTTTCATGTAGTAAAAGTACTGCAGTACAGTCAGTTTCATGTAGTAAAAGTACAGTAGTACTGTCAGCTTCATGTAGTAAAAATACAGCAGTACTGTCAGCTTCATGTAGTAAAAGTACTGCAGTACAGTCAGTTTCATGTAGTAAAAGTACAGTAGTACTGTCAGCTTCATGTAGTAAAAGTACAGCAGTACTGTCAGCTTCATGTAGTAAAAGTACAGCAGTACAGTCAGCTTCATGTAATAAAAGTACTGCAGTACAGTCAGCTTCATGTAGTAAAAGTACAGTAGTACTGTCAGCTTCATGTAGTAAAAGTACTGTAGTACTGTCAGCTTCATGTAGTAAAAGTACAGTAGTACTGTCAGCTTCATGTAGTAAAAGTACTGTAGTACTGTCAGCTACATGTAGTAAAAGTACAGTAGTAGTACTGTCAGCTTCATGTAGTAAAAGTACAGTAGTACTGTCAGCTTCATGAAGTAAAAGTACAGTAGTACTGTCATCTTCATGTAGTGAATGTACAGCAGTACTGTCAGCTTCATGTAGTAAAAGTACAGTAGTACTGTCAGCTTCATGTAGTAAAAGTACAGTAGTACTGTCAGCTTCATGTAGTAAAAGTACAGCTATGCAGTAATGGAAGTATAATTAGAGAATTATTAGATTAATACTGAGACATGTTGTCGAATCATGGTGGATGTTTATGCTGCTCTGGACAAAGTTATGTAACAGGTGGGTCAGAGGTCAGGGTTCAGGGGTCAGAGGTCAGGGTCTTCTGTGTTGGACTGTACAGGTGTTGTATTGATTAAATGAGTGATGACTTCACACTTGCATCATGTCGTTGTGTCCTGCAGACTCTCTGTGTATCCAGAGGTTCGACCCCAGTCTGGGACTCATCGCGCCCATTAACCCCATGATGGCGGGCATCAGCCTGGTCCCTCCCCCGCCTGTACCCCCTGACATGCCAGTCGTCAAGGAGATTATTCACTGCCAGAGCTGCACTCTGTTCCCTCAGAACCCCAGTAAGATCTCACTGAGTTTACTGTCAGTACTGTGTGACAGGTACAGAGGTCAGAGACGCCGATACAGACGATCATTCAGAGACTTTTCTTCAAAAACAACAAAAATGTAATGTAGCAAAGGAAATAATGTCATAATACATATAGTATGTGATAATATAGAGCTGAACATGATGTGACATCCTTCAGATCTGCCCCCTCCATCAACGCGGGAGCGCCCTCCCGGCTGTAAGACGGTGTTTTTGGGAGGTTTACCGGAGAACGCCACCGAGGAAATCATCAGAGAAATGTTCGATCAGTGCGGAGAGATCATCGCCATCCGCAAAAGCAAGAAGAACTTCTGTCACATCCGCTTCAGTGAGGAGTTCATGGTGGACAAGGCTATTTACCTGTCAGGTGAGAGGTCTCAGATCCACACACACACACACACACACACACACACACACACACACACTAGTAGTGGCTAGTGTAGCCTGGAGCCAAGATGCAGAGCAGTTTCAGAGGTCGCTCATCTCCTCTGAATCTAGATTTCTCTGTCAAGATTCTTGAAGGTGTTAATCAGATGTTTATGAAGTTTATTTATGTACAGGACAAAAGATTGAGGATAAAATTAAATGTAATTCGTTATTTAATCAGTTACATGTCAAAGTGATCACTTGTGAGTAACCTGTAAAAGTCTACAGTCTTCAAGTGATGAAGTTTCTGTTGTAGGTCAGGTCATGTTTGCTCTGCTCTCAGGGTATCGGATGCGTATTGGATCCAGCACTGATAAGAAGGACTCAGGGAGGATCCATGTGGACTTTGCCCAGGCCAGAGATGACCTGTATGAGTGGGAGTGTAAACAACGCCTACTCGCCAGAGAGGAAAGACACCGCCGCAAGATTCACGAAGACCGACTGCGGCCGCCATCTCCTCCGCCTATTGTCCACTACTCTGAACACGAGGCGGCACTGTTGGCAGAGAGACTAAAAGGTGAGACCAGAGAAAAACTTTGGGTTATTTACATAACCCTGGTTCTCTGAGTAATATGAGTGAGATGTCTCACTATAGGATGCATGCCTCGCTGCAGCCCTCAGAAGCATTAATCTCATCATGCCAATCCTGATTGGCTGGTGAACGTGTCCATCCGCCTCAGGTGGTCCCATCTACCTTAAATAGCGCATGCGGACGGCACCACATCATTCAAGATAAGCACCTCTTCTCACTCGCCCAAGGGGTGTCTGGTAAGACATCTCACTCATATATCTCAGAGAACCAGGGTTATGTAAATAACCCAAAGTTCTCTTTCATAATATTTCGTTCGATGTCTCACTATGGGATGTGGTAGCTCCCGTATTGCCAGACAAGCCTATCTAGCGTCCACCAACCCACATGGAAAAGTACTCTGTTCCAATCAGGACAGCAAAACTGCGTGTGCCACACGGAGTGGAGACATCCAGCATATAGAAACAGATAAAAGTGAGAGGCGAGGACCAACTCACTGCAGCACAGATGTCCTGAACAGAAACTCCCCTGAATAAGGCTCAGGATGCAGCCAAGCCCCGAGTTGAGTGTGCTCGCAGGCCCACAGGTGGCTGCAAACCGTGACTCGTATGGCCAAAGCAATTGCCTCCACCACCCAGTGGGATAAGCGCTGCTTTGTGATAGGATTTCCCTTATGAGGATTATCCCAGGAGAGGAACAACTGATCGCTCCTCCTGAAGCCCTTTGTCCTATCCATGTAAGTGCGCACCGCACGGACTGGACACAACACATGCGACCACTGCTCTCCTGGTGAAGCAGCAAAGGCCACAAGGTCAATAGGAGAACATGAGCCCACCACCTTAGGCACAAAAGCCGGGTTGGGCTTACATCCCCCGGAGAGAGTTGAGCGCATGACGGATGCACTGAAAGCGCATGGATGTCACTAACCCGTTTAGCCGAAGCCAGAGCCAGTAACAACACTGTCTTGAGAGACACGTGTTTCAAGTCTGCACTCTCCAGTGGCTCAAAGGGAGGGCCTTTAAGCCCCTCCAGAACCACAGCCAGATCCCATGGTGGTACCAGTGGTCTGGACATGGGGACAAGCCTGCACGCTCCCTTCATAAAATGGCAAACCAGCGGGTGCTGGCTCGCTGTTTGCTTCCCAAACCCCACGTGACAGGCGGCGATAGCTGCCAAGTAAACTTTAACCGTGGTGAAGGCTTTTCGTTTGTCAATTAGGTCCTGCAAGAATGACAATATCACTCCTACTGGACACTGAAAGGGAATGTGGCCGTTTCTGTGACACCACCCCTCAAACACTCTCCACTTACAGTCATACAGAGACCTAGTGGAGGAGGCTCGAGCACTTTGTATAGTGGAAATCACTTGTTGTGAGAGTCCCACAGCTGACAGATTGAGCCACTCAGGGGCCAAGCCCACAGTGCCATGCATTCTGGGTGCGGGTGGAAGACCGTCCCTCCCCCCTGCGATAGCAGGTCCCTGCACAGCAGGAGCTGCCAGGGCTGAGCGCACAGCAACTGATATATCTCCGCCAGCCAGTGCATTGCAGGCCAATGCGGAGCTATCAAAAGCAGTGCGTGGCCATGCTCCCTCACTCTGGACAGAGTGGGGGGTATCAAGGCCAGGGGAGGGAACCATAAAGAAGCTTGTGCGGCCAGGTGTGCGCTAGTGCATCTACACCGAGGGGAGCATCCATGCTGCGCAGAGAGTAAAACAGTGTGCACTGTGCGTTTTCTCTCAACGTGAACAGATCCACCATGGCCCGACCGTAACGGGCCGATAGCTGTTCCACAATCTCCAGGTGTAGAGTCCACTCCCCGTATACTGGCGCGCCCCTGGACAACAGGTCCGTGCCCGTGTTCAGGGCTCCCGGGACGTGCGTCGCTCTCAGGGAGAGGAGATGACCGCAGCTCCACAGGATCAGTTTGCGTGCCAGCATGTACAACTGACGGGAGCGTAACGCCCCCGACGGTTAATGTACGCCACCGTTGTCATATTGTCCGTCCTCACCAGGACATGATGACCCATGAGAGATGGAAGGAAATATTTCAGGGAGAGGAACACTGCTGACAATTCCAGAAAATTTATGTGAGACCGCTAGAGGTCCACACTCCAGTGGCCCCTCACAGACAGGCCCTCGTGAATTCCGCCCCAACCTGTCAGGCTGGCGTCCATAGTGACCACCTTCCTGGACAGGACGGAGCCCAGCTGCATGAGGCCACCCAAAGCTGGAATTCCCTCATGTGGAGGCGACCGAGACAGACTACGAGAATGGCAGACGCCATCAGCCCGAGTAATCGAAGACACAATCTGAATTGAACAGATTTGCCTGGATGAAAGAGCGTGGGACATGCCCTGAAAGATTTCACTCGTTCTGCCAAGAGGCATGCTGTGAAAGTCACCGAGTCCAGGGATAATCCCAGAAAGATTATGCCCTGTGGTGGGGACAGCATGCTCTTTTCTGCATTTATCACGAAACCCAGATCGAATAGGTGTGGTATGAGAATACACATGTGCGCCCTGGCCTCCTGCTCTGACTGTGCCAACAGCAGCCAATCGTCCAGATATGTGCCCAAGCGGATGCCCTGCTGTCTCAGCGGGGCTATTGCCGCTTCCGTGCACCGCACAAACACCCTCGGGCTTAAAGACAGACCGAAAGGGAGCACGCGGTACTCGTAACAGATCCCCTGGAAAGCGAATCTCAGATACTTTCTGTGGGTAGGATAGATCGGGATGTGGAAATACGCGTCTTTCAGATTGACAGAAGTGAGAGGATTTCCTCCTGTAAAATGCGAGCTGACTCTGCCTGAGCCTGGGAGTGTATTATACCGGCGAATCACGGAGGGACAGTGGCGAACTGCAGCCTGTATCTCCTCGAGATCCTCCATTTTTGGGACATAGGGGTCATGTCCAGACAAACTAGCTTGGCGGGCTAGCCGTCTGCGGAGACTCGTGACGGTGAACACCACACAGTGTTGACACGAGCCGGGGACGTCGATAGCTAGCCGGGCGTGTTCCAGCCCCAGGCAGCTCAAGCAGACCTGGTGTGGATCCATACTCGATATCTTGTTCCCGCAACGACAGAGTCGGGCCCCAGAGTCTCCGTGCCCTCTGGTGTGAGGGGATTTAGCCTCCATTCCTCGCGGGCTGGTGTGCAGGCAGGGAGTCGAGGCAGTTAGTTGGTGTGCTAACCGTGAAGAAGTCGAGAGATTAGCTGGTGTGCTAATGCTCAGTGCTCGAACTGCCGTGGTTGGGCGTCGAGGACAGTGCTAACCAAGCCGAGGAGGGCAAGGAAAGCACTGGGTTCGATCTGGTATAACCAACGAAGCAGAAAAAGGAAAAAATATCCAAGGCTAGTAGCGCCCGGCGACAGCAGCTAAATAAGACCTGTCTGTGGACAGTTTAGCTAGCTAGCCCTGGACGAGAGATATGCTCCGAGTGAGAAGAGGTGTTTGAATGACGTGGTGCCGTCCGCACACGCTATTTAAGGTAAATGGGACTACCTGAGGCGGATGGACACGTTCACCAGCCAATCAGGATTGGCATAATGAGATTAATGCTTCTGAGGGCATGCATCCCATAGTGAGACATCGAACGAAATATTATGAAAGAGAACCATCAGAGTTTAAAGTTTAAAGAGTGAACATGTGACTTTTTATGGTGACCTGTGTAGTCTGATGGTGATGATGAGCTTCAGGAGGCTGCGTCATGGATGGAGAAATTCATTTAAAATGTAGCATGAATCTGAAACCATGTTCAGACTCTGAAGCTGATTTACAGGTGACTGTGAACAACAATGTGTGTGTGTCTGTGTGTGTGGACTATAATCTCCTGTGCAGATCACCTGGTGTGATACCTGGCAACAGTTTTAAATGAATCATTTAGGAAGCTACATGATTATTGATATTCTTCATGCTGTTGGTGAACACACTGAAACAGTTTGTCTGTAGCTGCTCTACTTAGTGTGATGATAGGAAAGCTTCAGAGCGTCAGATCAGAAGATCTCTACAGTCCATTATTTTACCAGTGACACTAGTAATACTACAGTAGCTGTAATAACCAATATCCACTGTCATTAATCATTTTGCAGCTACAATAAAATAATTAATTGTTATTCAGATTTTCCTAGAGGACTGCTACAGTACCGTACCCCAGTACAAGTAAGAGGTACTTTGTGTGAGTTTTTTTTAATTTCCACTTCTACTCCTCTACATCTCACTGGGTAATATTCTACATTGCACTAAGCCAGTTAGCTTAGCTTAGCATAAAGACAGTAGGAAACAACTCCGTCACTCCTTTATGCAAAGATTTGATTGTCTGTTTGGAGTCAGGTTTTCTAAGCAGGCAGAACAGGTGATGCAGAGCAGATGCTGTCACAGACATGAAAAAAAAACATGAACTTGATGAACTGTATAAATGCACCTTGTCTGTTGGAAACCAGCAGCTTGTTGCTTTATTTATTAGTGTTTGCTTCTGCGTCTTCAATTTAACTACAAAACCCAAAGCTGAGCCTGTGTGCCGTCTCCTCCTCCATCCTCTAATGCCTAACATAAACAAGCATGTTTTTTTCTCTGAATAACCTTTTTGAATTCATTCTTCACTTCAAACAGCAGGGGAAATAAATTTCCTTTATTCCTCCAGTCGTCCCCATTCAGCTCTGCTTCATTGTGCTCGCTGTAATGTGACTGTAATCTGCTGCTGTGTGTGAATGGGGCTTTATCAGAGCGGGAAAGTGTCTTCTTACAGGTTGCGTTGCAGTGGGTATTGAGCTCATTAAATGCTCTCTAATTCACTCGGTGGCACTGTTCAATTATTATTCAAATGGGGGAGAACGCAGTCGGCAGAGCCCGCTGAGGCTTTTTATGACTGAGCACGAATGCAGCTCCTGGTTTTGGTTGAAAAGTTGAAAATCAGAAATGCCTTTTGTGTTCAGTGGCTGGTTCACAGAGCCATGAAGGCCCCACGAGAAGGATTAAAATCCTGACTGGCTGCTCTGCTGTTTGTTTAGCCTGACTGAGTGTTAAAGGTCCCATGAAATGTCTCTCACATCCAACTGTTCACTCACTATTTGATGTGATGTCACATGAAACAGGAGGCTGATGAGCAGCTGTGGAAGAAGTATTCAGACTCTTTTCTTAAGTAAAAGATCAATATAACAATATGAAAATACTGCGTTACAAGTGCTGTAAGTCTCCTACACTCATGTACTTTTCTCCCACAGATGACCATAAGTTCAGCGAGGCCACGGCAGTGCTGTTCACCTGGATCGACCGGGGCGAAGTCAACCGCCGGACCGCCAATCACTTCTACTCCATGATCCAGTCGGCTAACAGCCACGTCCGGCGGCTGATGGGTGAGAAAGCTCAGCACGAGGAGGAGATGGAGCGCGCCAAAGAGATCTTCAAGAATGCCCTGATGGCCATTTTAACACAGTGTAAGAACACTTTCTTATTTCAAACAGTCGTACTGACGCGACTCAGACAGGCAGCCGCACACAGGAAACATGTGACTGTGCAGTTATTCAGGTAAGTTCACTCTGAGGACTCGTGCCACAGAATAAACCAGTCATTGTGACTGATCGTATAATTGTTCATTTAATGTGCGTTATTAATAAAATATCACCACCTTAAAAAAAAACAAGAATTAGATGTTCTAGGTTTTATGTTTGCAAACTCGTCGAAACCAAAAGGTCGCTAGTTATGTTGCAGCTGATGACAAGACAACTCAGGTTATCAGTTGTCATAGTGACACAACAGAGCATCTCAGCTGTCATCACGGCAGGACCTGGACCCAGACAGGACTGAATCACTCACCTAACCCTAACCCTCTACTGCACTGTGGTGGAGGAAGCACTTAGATACTTTACTTAAAGGTGCAGGTAGTGAATCTGTTCAAAGAGACTTGTCGAGGTTGGCTTACTGCAGCACAAGCAGCCCACAGAGCCGCCATGGAGACTGTCTGCTGGCCATCGAGCAACCACCAGTGTGCGTCTGTGGACACTGTCTCAGAGACGCAGACAGGTGAGAACAGGAATGTGATCGTCATGTAGCGCCCTCCTGGTGATGCAGTTTATTTAAGGTCATTATGAATCTCTGATATGGAGAAGACAGAAAAGAGAGCCAGCTGCTTGTAAGATGTCACAGTACACCAGAGAGTAAAGTATAAAAGTACAAGTACTCTGTGTATCTGTAATGTAATTATTATTATTATTATTATTGATGCATTCATGTGTTCATCACTTTAATGTTGCAACTGGTAAATGTCGAGCTAATTAATCTTTTAAACGCCATAATTAATTAGATTCTGTATTAATCTGCAAAGTAACAACTAATGTTGTCAAATACATGTAGTGGATTTAAAAGAATAATATGTGTACAGCAATCAGAACTATACTCATGTACTCATGAAAGCTACATGTCAGTTTATCTCAATACAGCTCAACTGCAGCACCAACTAAATCCTCCTCAATGATCATCAAGTTACTTGATTTTACTGGATTACGGGATTTATTACTGGATTTATTACTGGACTTATTTACTGGGCTTATTACTGGACTTATTTACTGGATTTATTGCTGGATTTATTACTGGATTTATTACTGGACTTATTACTGGACTTATTACTGGATTTATTACTGGATTTATTACTGGATTTATTACTGGACTTATTACTGGATTTATTACTGGACTTATTACTGGACTTATTACTGGGCTTATTACTGGATTTATTGTATGAGACTGATTCAGTTTTAGCTCCTGAACTGAATGTGTGTCTGAACTGGAGTTTATTCTCAGGATTGAAATGGAACAAAACAATACTAACTCTAAACCATACTTTAACACTTTTCAGGCCTATATCTGTAAAATAGCAGTTTTTATTGAGTTGGTAATATAAACACATATTATGTCAATTTGTGTTTGTCAGATTGAACAGTTTTCACGGTCACAGTCCTTCACACTGCTGCAGTCACAGAGGTGCCGACCATGAAGCCATTTTCACCACATCCGCTTCAGAGCCTGCCTCATTTACTCTGCAGAGATCTCATTCCCGTCTCCATGACAACACTCCTCCATCCGTCGCAGCATCAGCTCCATTATGTTCAGCTCAGTGTGAGGTGGTGATTAGGTCAGTCTCAAAGGTTCAGAGTCAGTCGAGTGACGAGGCCTCAGGACATGCCAACACACACTGACTGATAAACATAGCTGGTGTTTTAATGCTTTAATGTGTTGAACATAACTCACCTCTCAGAATCTTTTAAACCTGCATTACTTAATTTTGTATTATTGAATAATTATTAAATTGAGGCTGTGTTTATGTCCAGATGTTTAATATTCATCTCTGCTTTTATCTACATTTTGGTCTTCACCGTCCCCTAAGAAATACATTTGTCTCTTCAGCTAGTCTCTAACGTTGGCTCATCTATGTCTGCTTTGGCTTTTATATGTGCTTTTATATAATACTATACATATATATAGAATGTTTGCTAGCAATCAAAATACTCTACAGTCCAGTAGTGTAGGAAGAAAAAACCTTGATAACTTTATGTAAATCAGAAATTACCTGATTTAATAAATTATTCAAACAAAGTCAAAAGACCAAAATCTGCTCGACGAGTCTGTTTCAATGTTCTGACAGGCAGCACTGAAGCTGCAGGCTCTCAGACTCTCACACTCCTTGATTAGACTCAACATTTCCCCCATGAGCAAGCACTCGGCGACAGCGGCGAGAAAAAACTGCCTTTTAACAGGAAGAAACCTCGAGCAGAACCTGAATCAATGGTGGGCGGCCATCTCCCTCGACTGGTTGGGTAAAACGTTTAGTACTGATTATACTAAATATATAATGATAATAATAATAACAAGAATAATAATAATAATAATGATAGTAGACTCAAACAGGACCACAGCAGCAAGGCCAACCACCATCCATGGGAACCTGTGAGACGAGAGAGCACAGAGACTCCAGGGAAGAAGCCAAGTCAGTAACATGCATTAATGAGACAAGAATGTGTACAGATAGAGAGGGAGCTCGGTGCATCATAGGAAATCCCCTGGCAGTTTAAACATATGGCAGCATAGCTAAGAGCCTGTGCAGGCCCTAACTATAGGCTTTATCAAAAAGGAAAGTTTACTCTTAAACATAGAGGGTGTCTGCCTCCTGCACCGACACTGGAAGATGGATCCACAGGAGAGGAGCTTGGTGGCTATTATGAGGTGCTTTAAAGGTCCCATATTATACTGTTTTTCATCAATTTCACACAGCTGTCAGAGGTCCAACAACGCTGTATTCGAAATGTATTGCCCCAAACCCATCCGTGGTCCTGAATTTCAGCTGTCTAAAAGTCGCTCAAGTGAGCTCTACTGAGAGCAGGCTGTTTCTGTGCCTGCACCTTTAAATGCTAATGAGCTCCGTCTGTCAACGCCTGCCTTGCCTGCTACACGCCCCTCTCAGGGAGAGGATGCCGCTTACGCTAGCGGTAGCATGCGCTAATGTTTACGGTGGATGTATCGCTATGGCTCGCCGAGATGCTGTCGTTCAACTGGCTGTATAAGCTTAATAAGCCAACACTCAGGAATTTGTGTGTTGTCCACCATTACATGAGAGACTCCCGATCCCCAACACAACCACCCGGCTCCCATCCCCCACTGACCTACAACAGGTAACATCTAAAAACAGCTAGCGAAAGCTGTGTTTGTCTCCAACACAGTCTCCAAACTCTTGGACACTGTTCGCATATTCTCTGTCTCCAGTCTGCACGTTTCCAGACTTTTTACTGTGACAACCAAGCTCCCTCGTAATATTATTAACATTAAACTCACTTCAAACGCCGTTGCATAGCGGACTGAAGCGGAGCTAACTAGTTAGCCAATTTCGAGCTGACTTCACCATACTCGTAGGCAACTGTAAATACTATCAAAACGTGGCGACACTTACCTGTGGCTCGGGTGCAGTTGCTGGGTCCCGTATGGTTGGGACTGATCCTTTTACGAGGGTCAGTGTCGAGGCGAAGCCCGCTTTGTACTGACCCTCGTTACTGAAGCAGTCCGATGTGAAGTGGTTAGCACACACAAACAGACTTACAGGAACCATAGCTGGCACGTTGTCGTTAAAAATGAAACGCAACCACTGTCTCTTCTGTTCTTCTGTAGCTGGGACAGAATATAGGCACTTATGTTGATTTTTACAACCAACAACAGAGCAATTTTCATGTCTAGCTCTGAGCGGCGACATTGCGAAACACTGCTATCTTACCGCTGGACACACCGAACTTCACCTCGGGGATGAACGCCCCCCTCTCGGATATCTCCGGGGAGAGGGGGGAGTGTTTTCGGCCTATGCAAATCACTCCTGTCGTTACGTAATGACAGGAGCTGAATCTGAACAGGCTGTAGGAGCCCCGTTTTACCAGTGGGTGGGCTGCAGAGACGATGCAGGACTTGTTTGCTTTTCTTATTCTAGAAGTTGGTAGGCTCAGGGAGGACCAGTTTATATATGTAGAGACCAGAGAAAACGTGTTTTTCATAATATGGGACTTTTAAGGTAAAGTACCTTAAAGCAGTTGTACAACTGGATGAGGTGTTTATGTGTCACATTATACAGTATCCCTGTTAGGATGTTCAGACTCAGGAACAGGAACACTGTAAAAAACTAAACTAAACTCTCACACCGATCATAACGTGTGAAGACACTTGATGAGAGCTGAAGGAGTCATTCTCTGAGTCATTTGGTTCAATGTTAATATTCAAAAATATCACTTAATGCAGGTTTAATAGGTCAGTTCATTGAGATTCAACAGGGGTAAGTATCTGACTGTTACAGTGTTTGTTTGTCCGTCTGTCTTGTTTCTGTTGATCAGAGAAAGTCTACAGTTCAGGCAGCACACTCATCATGTGAAAAAATGGATTTTACTTTGTGTTCAGTCATGTTTGATTCGTCACTGTAAGAAATGTTTCAGTGACAACAACCAAAATGTCAGATCAATACTTTGAAAGGCAGCATTTTAAAACAGAATGAGCCGCTTTTTAAAAGTGATGTTCTTATCCATTCTTACAGTAATTTATTACATTAAATCTTCCACTTATGTGAAGTTTAAACAACATGTGACTGTTTAAAGCCAGCATCATTCTGGATAAATGCTGCCTTTGTCAGTCCTGAAGGAAGTGAAGCTGCAGGTGATGTAAGTACAGAGCAGTGAACAGGAGAGAGACCTGCTCATCACATGACACACCTCCATCACCAGCTGCCATCATGATCAATATTTGTTTTTTAAATCAATAATATTGATTTAAATCAGTCATATTTATTTAAATCAATAACACGTGGTATTGGTTGGTTCCAATACAATTTCCACAATTTGTGAATCTGTAACTGAATGAAATTATATTTGTTTAATAAGTCAGTGACTATAAAAAATAACATTTGCTTTATTTCTAAAAGTGATTGTTTTACTCAAACATTTGTGACTTTCTTTAAAGGGACATTTCACTTCACATCTTGTCATCATCTGCTCTGTGAGTCCACACTCTGCTCTCCGGTTGTTCTCAACACTTTACAACACTCTGTCCGCCTTCTTGTCGTGGAGGTAAACAAGTCACCATCCACACAGACCTGAGTTTGTGAGGGTCACAGTTCAGTCAAAGTTCACACGTTCCTGTGAACTTTGACTTGTGAGGGTATCGACAGTTTATCAGATTCAGAACTGACCGTCTACAAACTCTTCTTTGATGCAGTGTTAGTGGAGCCTGACTCAGAGGGTCCTGTACGAGACCAAGCTGGTCATTAGTCCAGCTGGGCCATAACCTTTTTGACCTGAGCAGATGATGACACTGTTTCATATTTTGGAGTGAACTGTTCCTTTAATGTGAATGAAAGGTCCATAAGAGGAGGTCATCTTGCTGGTTTCACCCAGCCTGTCATCAGTGTGTCCACGGTCTCTCCTCTGTCTGCTGTATGAGCCTCAGTCAGTGCTTCTACGCTACATAAACGGCTTGTTTTGTCTTGACCCTCCTCCTCCTCCTCCTCCTCCTCCTCCTTCACCCCAAAGTCGAGCAGATCACCACCGTTTTCACCGCCGCCACCAGGCAAAAGGCATGGGACCATTTCTCAAAAGCACAGCGCAAGAACATAGACATTTGGCGAAAGCAGTGTGAGGTTGGTATCTTCTTCTGTTCTGTCCTCTGAGTCCGACCCAACGATTTGTCTCTGCTGTCACTGCTGAATCTGCAGGACAGACAGATAAGTACAAACTGGTACAGACAGACAGACAGACGGGTACAGACAGTGAAGGACAGGTACAGACAGGCAGAGACAGACAGGTACAGGCAGTGAAGGACAGGTACAGACAGACACACAGATAGGTACAGACAGGTACAGACAGACAGACAGACAGAGACAGACAGGTACAAACACGTACAGACAGACGGGTACAGACAGACAGACAGGTACAAACACGTACAGACAGACAAAGACAGATAGCTACAAACAGGTACAGACAGACAGACAGACAGACAAAAACAGACGGCTACAAACAGGTACAGACAGACAGACAGACAGACAGACAAAAACAGACGGCTACAAACAGGTACAGACAGGTACAGACAGACAGGTACAGACAGACGGACAGACAGACAGCTACAAACAGGTACTCACAGGTGGAGACAGTTAAGGACAGGTATAGGCAGAGACAGACAGACAGCTACAAACAGGTACAGACAAGGGGAGACAGTGAAGGACAGGTATAGGCAGAGACAGACAGACAGGTACAGACAGACAGACAGGTACAAACAGGTACAGACAGACAGACAGGTACAGACAGACAGACAGACAGACAGACAGATAGGTACAGACAGACAGGTACAGGCAGTGAAGGACAGGTACAGACAGACAGACAGAGACAGACAGGTACAGACAGCGGTCTGTGGTCGTCTGTCTGTCTCCCTGCAGCCCAGATGTAAAGCAAACATCTGACGCCTCCTCGAAAGTGTGAGGCGCTGCCATGGCAACAGTGATATCCAGGCTCAAGTCTGTGATCAATAATTCATCCAGAGTCAAATGTGGATCCAGAGTATGAACATGAGACAGTCGTGTATGAAGGAGGGAGGATTTGTTCATTTTCAGCCCCATCAGCAGTCGGAGGGTTCAAACCAGAAGCCGCCTGTTGCTCCTCTGAGACTCTGAGACAGTTCTATAGAAAATAAAACACAGACATGAGAACAGAGAAATGAGAAGTGTTATAATACTTCCTCTTTTATGTATGCATTGATAATATCCATTGTATTGTACAATAATTAATTATCCTGAAGAAACAAATGAGATTAGAAGCAAACGGCGTCTGTGATAGTTTCATCCTGTTGTTACCTTCTGATGATTAGATCTTTTATTGATATATCACTACCGATCAATACTCACTATCATCATGTAGCACAAAGTTTCCATCATGCTTGGATGTTACACTGACAGTTACTGAATCATTTCATCAACAAGCTTTAACTTGTTGTTATTAAAGACAAAAGGCTAGAAATGTCCTTTCTAATCATGACACAGTAAACACACACAACAATATCTATAATAATGTTCTTGTATTTTTACTTTTTTGTTTGATTTGTTTTTAATTCTGCATTATATATCTACTGTAAGCAAAGTCCAGTATGAACACAAACTATCAGAACAGTGTCTTTAATAAAACAAAGGTAAGAGTCAGATCTGCTGCAGTTCAACAGTCCTCCTTTAATGGCTGTTATATCTGTGGTAAGTCTACGTGGACCGACAGCACGGACCGACAGTACTGACCGACAGCACGGACCCACAGCATGGACCGACAGAACTGACCGACAGCACAGACCCACAGCATGGACCCACAGCATGGACCCACAGCATGGACCGACAGAACTGACCGACAGCACCGACCGACAGCACCAACCGACAGCACCAAGTGACAGCACTGACCTACAACACCGACCGACAGCACCAAGTGACAGCACAGACCTACAGCACCGACCAACAGCACAGACCCACAGCACGGACCCACAGCACGGACCGACAGAACTGACCGACAGCACAGACCCACAGCACGGATCCACAGTACTGACTGACAGCACAGACCCGCAGCACGGACCACAGTACTGACCAACAGCAAAGACCTGCAGCACGGACCCACAGTACTGACCCACAGCAAAGACCCGCAGCACAGACCTGCAGCACGGACCCACAGCATGGACCGACAGCACGGACCCACAACACCAAGTGACAACACCGACTGACAACACTGACCTACAACACCGACCGACAGCACCGACCCACAGCACCAAGTGACAGCACAGACCTACAGCACCGACCAACAGCACAGACCCACAGCACGGACCCACAGCACAGACCCGCAGCACGGACCACAGTACTGACCGACAGCAAAGACCTGCAGCATGGACCCACAGCATGGACCGACAGCACCGACCGACAGAACCAAGTGACAACACCGACCAACAACACCGACCAACAGCACCAAGTGACAGCACAGACCTACAGCACAGATTGGAGGGAAACACGCATCATATTTCTGCATTATTCTCTCAGATTTGTGAATCTGTGAAATGTCAGCTGATGAATGAAGAGAAGAAGACAGATGTGATCATCCAGAGATAATTCATCCATCTGTTGATGTCTCTTCACTCTCATGGACTCGACTTTATCAGAGACTTCAGTTCAGAACATTTAAAAACTCTCTGACTCCTGATTTCATTTAATTCAAGCTAAAAGTATTTTTACAGTTGAGCTGAACAATTAATAGACAAGTCTATCAACAGGAAATTAGTTAAAAGCAATTAAAGTCATTTTCGATTTTCTGCTTCTTTGTGTTGTTTTATCATTTCAAAGTGAATATCTTTGGAAACTGATGTCTTTTTTATTGAATGTAAATCTGTCAGTAAGAAAAGAAAAGGACGTCTGTCAAATACACACACAACTGAAGTAAAACACAAAATCATATTGCTATGTATGCTATCATATTATTGTGTTCTGTTTCTTGAGTTTACCTTCTCATTTGGCTCCTTTGAGTGTTATTACAGAATATCTAACTTCTGATTTTATCACTAACGAACACACTTTGATGTTGTAGTTCGACAACGTTGAGCCAATTTTAGATATGTGTAACCTACAGAGTAGATCGGTAATGGACTACTGCATCGTGTCATGTAAGCATGTTATATATTGTTAATGTAAGAAGAGTGAAATGTATTAAAAGTAGGGAACATAAACTATTTGCGTTCTTTATGATGTGTGTGTGTGTCGCGGTGCTGCATGTCGTGTTTCAGGAGCTCAGAAACGCTCACAGCGAAGAGATCATGGGCATCAGACGAGAGGAGGAGATGGAGATGTCAGACGATGATTTGGATCAAATTCCCTGTAAGAGGATGCGTTCAGGAGAAAATGGTACGAAACAGCAGCGTCAACATGTATACATAAAATCACATACATGAAGCCTTTACTAAAACAGCTGTGAAGAGTTTCAGGAAGTAAAACATGTTTGTCTTTGTGTTGTCATAGCAACAAACCGGAAGTGTTAACATCTATTCAGGAGCTGACGGGTCAACTTCTCTCCCCCCTCCTCTCCTCTCCTCTCCTCTCCCCTCCTCCTCTCCTCTCCTCTCCTCTCCTCTCCTCTCCTCTCCTCTCCTCTCCTCTCCTCTCCTCTCCTCTCCTCTCCTCTCCTCACTCCTCTCCTCTCTCCTCCTCACCTCCTCACCTCCTCTCTCCTCCTCCTCACCTCCTCCTCTCCTCTCCTCCCTCCTCTGTCCTCTCCTCTGTCCTCTCCTCGTCCTGCAGGAGTGTACGATCAGACTCATGCGTCTCTGAAGGAGGAGAACGACTCCCTGCGTTGGCAGCTGGACGCCTACAGGAACGAGGTGGAGCTTCTGAGGAAAGAACAGAACAAGTCGGGTCGAGCAGACGACGAACACACACACACACACACACACAGTCCTGAGGCTCAGATCCAGCTGCTGCAGCAGAACATGAACAACATGCAGCAGGTGGGTCAGCGTCTTCTTCTTCTGCCTCTTCTTCTTCTTTTGCTTCTGTGTCTTCTTATTCTTTTTGTTCTTCTTCTTCTTCTTCTTCTTCAGATTCTCTGCCTTTTTCTCTTCTTTATCTTTTCTTTAAATCTTGAATCAGTGTCTTCATGTTCATGCCTCTGTTGCTCCACTTTCAGACTTCATTAAGCATTGCATTGTGTCACTTAGAGCAGTCGTGGATTTACACCTTTATGTGGTCAGACTACAGATTATGAGTTTAAAACTAGTTTAAAGCAGCAACATACTGATAGACTGGAGTTTGAAATGACACTTTAGACTCACGCCAAGTTACTGACTTAATTAATCTGACAGATTGTGGATGAACACAGCAGTCTGCCTGCAGCTTCACTTTGTTTTAACTCACCGTGTGCTCATGTGGCCGTTGGGCTGATGTTGCTGCGTGTTAACAGGTGGGAAGGCTCGGCTACAGAGGAAGGCTAGTAAACCACGTTAACATGCCCTGATAGTAACACACTTCCTGTTGTACATGTAGCCACGCCACAGTAAGTTAAAATATTTACAGATATAATAATATACGATCAGATATAATAATAACAATATACGATCAGACATAATAATAATAATGATAATAATAAAAAACATACAGCTGTTAAAGGCCAGCATTCTGTTAGCGAAGTGACGCAAACGTTCCTCATTCACACTGTTAGAAAGAGAAACCATGTCTACCCTCGAGCACTTCGACTGCTCACTGCTTCACTGCAGCTGCTGTTTTTATTTTACTTTCTCCAACACCCTGTTTCTCACTGCTGACTCAGAGCGCTCCCATGATCCTTTGCTCCACTCATTTCACACAGAAAGCTCTGTTCGAGCACAGAGCTTGTTTGCTACGAGTTAGCCTGATTCAACTCGACTTCCTGTCATTTTCTATCTAAAGTGACAGCACTGATAAAACAAGGCAACTGCCAACACACACACACACACACACACACACACACACACACACACACCACACACAGTGTGAGTTAACGTCACAGTTCTGTCACTTCTTGTTTGTCAGTTGTTTTGTTGTTTTTCTTATTTTTGTTGCTTCAGCAAGACGAGCCGCTGTGACAAACTAAATAAGTGTTTCACTGAAATACACATTTCCAGTATTTACTTTATTAAAATACTATGATGGAATTATATCACGAAAACAGTCTATGGATGAATACACTAAGTTTAAATAATTAACATCTCCTTATTAGGAAAAAACTTAAACTACAGCTGTGCAGAGTAAAAGTTCTCCATCATGAGGACTCTTTAAATGAAGAAGCAATGAAGAATCAGCCAGGAAAATGAGCCATAAACGAGTCTTTGGACAGGAAAGATAGGAAGAAGTGATGGATTCAAATATTAAATATGTGGATGGCTCTTGTCTTTCTGTAGAAACATGGTTTGTTTCTATAGACAAAGTGATTCCCTGTAAACACATTTATGCTGCATTCACATTGTCACAGAAAAACAACTTCTACACATGCCTCGTCCATTCTTGTCTTCACCTAATAAATAATTAAATAAATCTAATTAGTTAATTCATAATGACACACCTGTTAATGTCATGAAATCATGTTGAACAATATTAATGATCGGTGTGTGCGTGTCTGTGTTTGTCTTCCAGCAACTCCTGAGTCTGCAGGAGAAGCTGACGAGTAAACAAGCTGAGCTGGAGCAGGCGAGGGAGGAACATCGCTACCTGGAGGGGGAGATGCTCAGCCTGCGAGACAAGGTGTGTGCTCCTGCAGACAGCCTGTGATAGAACGCACTAACTAAATCACTTTCTGTGTTCTGAGAAATATTAACTTGTCTTTGTTTTGGGTTAATCCAGATATTTTTCATTGTTGCTCTTTCTGGAAATGATAGAAATTGATGTCAATTTTCCCCCAAACTGTGTCTATTGATTCTTTCAGTATGCTTATATACAATCCAACACTCAGCTTGTCCTTACATGAGAAAAGACATTGAGCGTTTGAATCAAATATTAATATGATTTTTATTTTTGTTTGAAATAATGCATCTATCAATACCCATTCCTCCTGTAGGAAGGAGGCAGAGGTGGAAAAACATGTTTCAGTGGATTAACAGAGCAGATTAAATGAATCTGGACTGCAGACAGAAGTACTGTTAACAGGAAAAAAACAGAATGAGAGTTTATGAGAAGTTCAACATGTGAAGTCTTAATATTTTTCAATCAGCACAGTTTGCAGAGTCTGTTGTCATGATCCATATAAGTCATCACAGTTCAACAGCGCAAACTAAATCCTCCAGAATGATCATACAGTCGAATCCACACGTCTCTAACAGCTTCAACACAAACTGAACATTTAAGCTGCATAAAGGAGGATTTATTACAGGACTGTTGTCTTAGACTGTTTTAGCTCTGTGACCTAATAAGCTAAGCTGAAAGTATGTTTTATGTATATATATATATATATATATATATATATATATATATGTATATACATGTATATATATATATATATATATATATATATATATATATATATATATATGTATATACATGTATATATACACACACACACACACCGATCAGGCATAACATTATGACCACCTGCCTAATATTGTGAAGGTTCCCCTTGTGCAGCCAAAACAGCTCTGACCTGTCAAGACATGGACTTAAGACCACTTTGTGTTTAACTGCGACTGATCAAATGTCCGGTTCTTTCTCTCTCTGTCTTCAGCTTCTGAACAGTAACGTGGAGGCTGTGGAGGGAACCAATGGAGAGCTACATGAAAAGGTAAAAGACTGTGATAGACAACTGTGACATGAGCGCACAGCAGAGCTGGCTGAATGAAAAGTGTCACACTATCATCTTTCCTATATGTGACTAGAAAGAAACTCAGCTCAAATGTAATACTTCAGGTGAAACTGTGTTTCTGAACTGGCCAATAACAAAAGACATGACAGCAGCTGATTTACTAAAACAGCCTTTCAAAACACACCCTGTGATGGGCAACATGAGCAGTAAAGTCAAATAAACCTGTAAACTTTTTGCTAGTGGCACCTGATGGCAAGTCAGAGGATTGTGAATGTGTATCAAAAAATAATAGTTCCCCATCCAATAATTCTGAGGACACCTTTGGAAAAACCATTAATTGATATTCTGTCAATGAACTTTGTAAACTGTGATTGTGTTGTTCTGTTCTGTACATACGACATCTACTGCATGTCTGTCCGTCCTGGGAGAGGGATCCCTCCTCTGTGGCTCTTCCTGAGGTTTCTTCCATCTTTTGTTCTCCCTGGTAAAAAGTTTTTTTTATCAATATGGCAAGTTTTTCACTCAAATCCAGGTCTAAGGACAGAGGATGTTGCTCGCTGTACAGATTGTAGAGCCCGCTGAGGCAGTGCGATTGTGATTTTGGACTATATTAAAGAAATTGATTGAATTGACCAACTGTGAAATTCTGGGTTGATACCAATACAGTCCCATGTTTAAAATACAAATCTCATGAAAGTGTCTTTATGAACTGAAGCAACACAACAGATGAACTTCGGCCACTGTCATCAGTGAATGTCACTCATTTACTGATAGGCAGATATGAGCCAGAAGGCCAATATCAGCTGATAACAGCCAATATATTGTTACATCCCCATCTCATGGTGGCACTAGAAGAAAAGTCAGGGGATCAAACTCTAACTCTAACCCAACAAACTCAGTAGAATTCATCCTCTGGGGACCATCAATGTCTGAACCACATGTTGTGCCAGTTCATCCAATAGATGAATCGGGACCAGTCTGGACCAAAGTGGTGGATTGACTGACTCGCAGACGGTCTCTCAGGGCCTAAAGACCATAACATAAGTGAATCATCAGATAAGCTTTAGCAGGAGGAGTGTGGGAGAATGGCAGACGTGTCCATACAAAACATCTCATTATAAAATGGATGGATTATGCTATTGCATATTTGTTTTTTGTTTTTTTAACAATATGTTTATTAACATTTTACTCAATAAAACACTGAGGCACAGGTGATAGAAACACAATTTCAAACAGACAAACATGATCAGCAAACTTAAGTCAAAAGAAAGAAAGGGAAAAGAAAAAAACAAAGATAAAAATAAAAACCCTCTCAGATAGAAACATTCTTACATTCCAAAAATTATGTAACAAATTGTTGCCTAATTAATCTCATTTAAGGTAACCTCACCATCTACAGTCTGAACTGTCATTAGCCTCATTACGAGGTTTACATTAACCAGTACTCAATCCTCCTCTTCATATGCTAGCTCTTTCCTCTTTGTATACAGTATCTCACAAAAGTGAGTACACCCCTCACATTTTGTAAATATTTTATTATATCTTTTCATGGGACAACACTGAAGAAATGACACTTTGCTACAATGTAAAGTAGTCAGTAAACAGCTTGTATAACAGTGTACATTTACTGTCCCTCCAAAATAACTCAACACACAGCCATTAATGTCTGAACCGCTGGCAACAAAAGTGAGTACACCCCTAAGTTTAAATTTACACTTTACAAGAATCCTGCTTGCAGCTTGATATGACGATTTCAGTGCATTTATTTTTGTTGTTCTTACTTCTAAATTTTGAGGAAATGTCTCTTCAAAATTCCTATGCTTCTTCTCATAATGCTGTTTCAAATTTGAAATCTTAATCACAGCTACAGTCTCCTGGCATATTAAGCACATGGGTCTTGTGCTGGTTGGTGGGAGAATGAATGCAAATTTTTCAGTCCATTCATCTTTGAATTGCCGATTTTCACTGTCCACTTTTCTTTTAGCAGTGAACTTGGAACACGCCATTTTCGTGCAATCTAGGCTCCTACAGCTGGCAAAATGTCAATATGCGAACTGCTCCGAAAACGAAAGTGAAAGTTAAAAATTGCGCTCGCAGCAGTGAGTGACCCAGTAACAGGCTGTCTGTGTATCGCTGGCATGGAGACAAGTCCCGGTATACACATGCTGACCCAACCAAAACACATAGTGAAGGAATAACAGTTCGGGGGCCACAAACAGGCCGGGGGCCGCCTATTGAGGACCATTGGTATACAGTCTGACAACACAGTAAAGATAGAGAACAACAACACAGTACAAATAAATACCACAGTGTCTCAGAGGTCAGAGGTTATGAATGTTGCAGTGGCGAGAAACATTAGTGAGAGAGCGTTGAGAGTTCAGGCCTGCTATTTTAGTGTCTCTCGCAGCACTTTACTGAGAGCCTCCATAGATACATACAAATACGTACACATACATGCATATGTCATGAGAGATGGACTTTTAACTGTAAACCTGCTGAAGTGGAAGCAGACTGAAGTCAGAAGGAGATGGATACATAAAACATGTCGTAAAACCTGGAAACTGCTCTGAGTGGAGAGAAGTTAAGCTTTTTATTAAATGATGAGGTTTTACCTTTGTGTGTGTTCAGTGTATTCAAGTACTCATTTGTCCTAAACTGTACTCCATACAACAATGTAGTATCCTCACCTTCATGTCGTTAAAGTATCAGCAGTAAAAGTATCAGTCGTAAAAGTACAGTGGTACAGTCAACTTCATGCAGTAAAAGTACCGCTTGTCCAGTAAACTGTCTCACTCTGTGACTGATGTGAGATTATTAGATTATTAATACTGACACATCAGTGTCAGTGCAGCATGTTACTGCCGAAGCTGATCCAGCTAGAGACACATTGGACTACTTTATACAGTTAGTTAGTCCAGTGGCCCCTCTGAAGCGTGACCAGATCTGAGGGGTTGTCACGATCACGGGAGTGGAAAGTAGAAAAAACTAAATTCTGATACACAACATTTATCTTTCTTAATGAATCTAAAGAATAAAATATCACAGACATCTGAAATACAACCAGATGCCCTGAGTCAACTTTTCAAAGGCCAAAAAGTTAAAAAAGCTAATTTAATCTATAACTATATTTTTCTATAGCTGCTGGTCAGACTGTTCTTCATATTTGGTACTTATTTTGTGTGTGTGTGTGTGTGTGTGTGTGTGTGTGTGTGTGTGTGTGTGTGTGTGTTTGTCTTCACAGGGGATGAATGGGTGTGTTCCTTCATTGTACCTCAGCAGAGAGAGGAGGAGTGAGGTCATCATGAGAGGAGGAGTCACATCTGAAAAGGAGGCTCTTCTGCTGGGTAAATATGTTCTCCAGTTAAGGAGAAATATTTAACAATACTTAACATTGAACAACATTTAACAATATTAAACACCATTTAAAAATATTTAAAACATTTTACAATATTTAACTATATTTAACCATAGTTAACCATATTTAACAGCATTTAACAACATTTAACAATATTTAACAGCATTTCACAACATCTTTTTTTTTTTTTTACAATATTTACCAATTATTACACTCGACCTAGGGAGCCGAGCCCAACATAAATAACCAACACCCAACACGGTGTAAGTTCAGAGAAACGAAACAAAGCTCTTGTAGTTCCCCCCTTCTTGTAGCAGCCAATCCCTCGCTGCCACGCCAGGGATGAGGAGCCAATGAGGCACGGGAGCCACACGATCTTAGGAGAAAAACAGGAGCGCTCACTCTGCCAAAGAAAACACAGACACTCTAATACGAAAAGACGACCTCTCTTTTTATCTTCCATACACCTTTCAGCTACACCTCCTGTTACCTTCTGTGACTTACAGGTGGTGTCAGTATCAACATAACTCTTAACTGCACCATCAGGACTTTTAACACATGAATTAAACATGAAATAGTCTTAGTTGTCTGAAATCAGCTGTTTTTTCATATCTGAGTGGTTGTAAATGAATGAATCTGCGCTTTATCTCAGGTGTCCAATCAAAGTTCGATTTATTTCTACAGAAATTGTTGCTTGTGGCACTCAAATAATCACTTTCAAGGGTTAGAGTTAGGGTTAGGGCTGTCGTGTGAACGGAGCTGAATGTGTGAGCACTGATTTTAGCTTGGAGTGTTTTGTCTCCAACCTCTGCTGCTTTTGACAAGTCTTCCAGTACAGAGCTCCAGATGGATTATGTTCATACTGGGATTAAGAAGTCTGGAATTTACTGACGACTATTACACCAAATTTAATTTGCAGAGCGACTGCTATTCATTCTTCATGTTGAGACATCAGTGGATTGATTGCTTTGTGTTCCCTGTGGAGTGAGTTCAGTGGGGCTCTGTGACTGTTTGTTAGCATTAAAGATGACTGAACACCCTGAATAAAAATGAAGTGCAGAACTTGACACTTTACTCATTTCAGCTCACATACCGCTGCCATCATGTTGACACACTATGTGGCGTCTGGGGGTTCAGAACCAGTGAAGCAAACTAAAACCACGGAGGAGACTGAAACACAAAGTGTTTAAATCCCCTCTTTGCCTTCCTCAGTCTCTTTCTCTTTCTGATGTTTGTCTCTTTTTTTCTCTTTCTGTCTTCTTCTAAGCTCATAAACATGCATCTCACTCTGTGCAGGGCCCACACAGCAGCTGGACTGAATTCATTTCAGCTGCTTTTGTCTCTCTCTGTCCTATAAATCCTTGTTACACAGGACATGCAGCAGCATAGAGAAAAGCATATAGTGATCTGTATTATTTGTACTGAAGCTGCTGCTTTGTCCAGAGACCAAGAGGAACAGCAGCACATTTATCTCTGTTAGTGGCACCAAGGAAATCCAAATCTGAAGGAGAGAGGAGGCTGGGCTCTTCGTCTTCCTGCTGTAATCTGATGACTCCAAAGCTGCTGCTGCTGGGAGGTTTTTAGTATCTATAAAGTCAGTTTCTATACAGTCAGTATGTATACAGTCAGGATCTATACAGTCAGTATCTATAAAGGTAGTTTCTATACAGTCAGTGTCTATACAGTCAGTATCTATACAGTCAGTATCTATACAGGTAGTGTCTATACAGTCAGTATCTATACAGGTAGTTTCTATACAGTCAGTATCTACAAGTCAGTATCTATACAGTCAGTATCTATACAGTCAGTATCTATACAAGTAGTGTCTATACAGTCAGTATCTATACAGGTAGTGTCTATACAGTCAGTGTCTATACAGTCAGTATGTATACAGTCAGGATCTATACAGTCAGTATCTATAAAGGTAGTATCTACAAGTCAGTATCTATACAGTCAGTATCTATACAGTCAGTATCTATAAAGGTAGTATCTACAAGTCAGTATCTATACAGTCAGTATCTATACAGTCAGTATCTATACAAGTAGTGTCTATACAGTCAGTATCTATACAGGTAGTTTCTATACAGTCAGTATCTATAAAGGTAGTATCTACAAGTCAGTATCTATACAGTCAGTATCTATACAAGTAGTGTCTATACAGTCAGTATCTATACAGGTAGTGTCTATACAGTCAGTGTCTATACAGTCAGTATCTATACAGTCAGTATCTATACAGGTAGTGTCTATACAGTCAGTATCTATACAAGTAGTGTCTATACAGTCAGTGTCTATACAGTCAGTATCTATACAGTCAGTATCTATACAGTCAGTATCTATACAGGTAGTGTCTATACAGTCAGTATCTATAAAGGTAGTATCTACAAGTCAGTATCTATACAGTCAGTATCTATAAAGGTAGTATCTACAAGTCAGTATCTATACAGTCAGTATCTATACAAGTAGTGTCTATACAGTCAGTATCTATACAGGTAGTTTCTATACAGTGAGTGTCTATACAGTCAGTATCTATACAGTCAGTATCTATACAGGTAGTGTCTATACAGTCAGTATCTATAAAGGTAGTATCTACAAGTCAGTATCTATACAGTCAGTATCTATAAAGGTAGTATCTATACAGGTAGTATCTATACAGCCAGGATCTATACAGTCAGGATCTATACAGTCAGGATCTATAAAGGTAGTATCTACAAGTCAGTATCTATACAGTCAGTATCTATAAAGGTAGTATCTATACAGTCAGTATCTATACAGCCAGGATCTATACAGTCAGGATCTATACAGTCAGGATCTATACACAAAGATGGGGATCATGTCGATACAAATTGATGCATTAAAGGGTTAATTTCCGCTGGTGATGGGGGAATTTTTTTTTGTGACTATTTCAGTCATCATTCTCCTCCTACTGTTATCTGTGTGTTAAAGGAAACAACCATTATCACCTCCGAGCGAACAACCTACAGACTGACCACTCACCTGGTCATTAACAGGACAAACCTAAACAAGCATCACTATGTAACATGCATCTGATTGAGAGAATGTCAGGAGTGTGCAAAGCTGTCATCAAAGCAAAAGGTGGCTACTTTGAAGAATATAAAATATAAATCATATTCTGGTCTGTTACTACATAATTCCATGTGTTCCTTCATAGTGGATGTCCTCAGTTTTGATCTACAATGTAGAAAATAATATATATATATATATATGTATATATATATATATATATGTATATATATATATATATATATGTATATATATATATGTATATATATATACACATATATATGTGTGTGTATATATATATATATATATATATATATATATATACACTCCAGTCAGTCAGCAGACACGCAGTTGCTACTGCTGCAGCAGTGTTATTTTAGATCACACTACCTTGCTCGGCATGACCCGCCCTACTCTGCCTCTGATTGGCTACATCCTGCCCATAATGAATGTAAATGTATTTCAGCCATTTAGGAATTTTAGTGTCATATTTTTGCATATATAATTATAAAAAACAATAATAAAAAAAAAAAATAATAATGTTGCCTTTGCATATAAAATCTACAGATTAAAAAAAATAGGCGAGTGTATTAAAACATCTCAGGCCCTGTGAGTAATTCTTCGAGTGTATGATGCTTTAATAAAGAAACAGTTTGATATTTTGGGAAATTCACTTAAAGTCGCTGTATTGACGTTCTAATATTTGTTCCGTAAATACAAAGATACAGACAGCAGGTATCACCTTTACATGTGTTTCCCAAATATTCTTGTTAGTAAAATACAATGAATATCCTGTAGTTAAAAACAGCTCAAAGCCTCGGTTTTGCTGTTGGTTGTTGGTTATTTTCCTCCATCCCCTTCAGTAGAGTATTTTGGTGGACCCTAACCCACACACACACACACACACACCCTACAGTCCTCCTCTGGTGGCACTGTTCCATGTGAATAGGCCTAGTGGAAGGAATTGAATTAGGCCTGTCTGTAATTGCCAGCGTTTCGCCACATAAATCAAGGAAATAAAAATTGGCTGTGCCGGGTCCTCCAGGGGACGCTTCTCTATTCCCCCACCCCCCACCACACCACCATCCCTCCCCCCATCCATACTCCCTCTGCATGACTGCCTACCTTTGCAGGACCTCTCAGAAGTGATCAACTCAAGAGCGATTTGTGCTCTGGCCAGCATCTTTTCTGGGGCCACTATGCTGTTCGTTTATTGTGCAGCACTTCATGAGGATGCAGATTGGCTGCTAACCCTAACCTCACCTAATATCCACCCGAGTGGTTCAAAGCTGTCTGTCAGTTCTCTCTCTTTCTCTGTTAGCTTTTTTAGCTTGATAAGCCTTTGTTATTCACACACTTGTAAAACTAAATCTGCACCATTGAAAACATGTTGATTATGTAAATAGTATCTGTATGAAGAATAAAATGCACACAGGTTGTCCCTTCAGTATCTGTCAGTAACGAGGTTGTCCCTTCAGTATCTGTCAGTAACGAGGTTGTCCCTTCAGTATCTGTCAGTAACGAGGTTGTCCCGTCAGTATCTGTCAGTAATGAGGTCGTCCCTTTAGTATCTGTCAGTAACGAGGTTGTCCCTTCAGTATCTGTCAGTAACGAGGTTGTTCCTTCAGTATCTGTCAGTAATGAGGTCGTCCCTTTAGTATCTGTCAGTAACGAGGTTGTCCCTTCAGTATCTGTCAGTAACGAGGTTGTTCCTTCAGTATCTGTCAGAAACAAGTTTGTTCCTTCAGTATCTGTCAGTAATAGGTTTGTCTAATGAGTTTTCTTCTTCTCTGCAGGAATTATATCGACCTTTCTCCACGTCCATCCATTTGGGGCTAACCTTGAGTATCTGTGGTCGTACATACAGAGACTGGACTCAAAGGTAAAGAAGGACACACGGAGTAGTCAGTTCTGTAGAGAAGTGGGTATAGTCTAAATTTATTTAAAGCTGCCCATCCAGAAAAGGTTAAATGCCCTCTGTGTTTTAAACTGTGACACTTCAGCAGTGGTGGAAAGTAACTAAGTGTATTTGGGGCGTCCATTAGCTCAGTTGGTAGAGCGGGCGTCCCATGTGCAAAGGGCTTTGCCCTCGCTGCAGCAGCCCGGGGTTCGAGTCTGGCCTGGGCTCTCTCACCCTGTTTCCTGTCGTGAGCTGTACTATCAATGAAGCCATACAAAGGCCAAAAAAAACTAAGTGCATTTACTCAGGTGCTGTACTTAAGGACAGTTAGAAGGTACTTTACTTGAGTATTTCCATTTTGATAGTTTCTTCCTCTACTCCACAACATATCAGAGGGAAATATTGTGTTTTTTCGATACTACATTTATCTGACAGCTTTAGTTACTTAGCAGAATGAGATTACAAGGAAATAAGTCCTGGACTTTGCCTTGTTATCCCTGACAATGTCTCATGAGTCTTATGTCAAACAAACTAAACAAACAAAATGTATAAAACAAAATATAATTGTCATAAATGAGGAGGGAATTTCAAGATACTCAGCAGATAAAGAAAGAAATTAAACTTAGCTCCATCTTTAAAAGCGGCCGCACTAAAGTCGTGACAACATTAACTGGTGTGACCTCTCTGTCTGTCAGGTGACGGCTGGCGAGCTGGAGCGTCTCATGGTCCGTCTGCCCAGTATGTTCAGGCAGGAGCTGAGTGGCGTCGGTGCGACTCTGGAGAAACGATGGAAGTTCTGTGGTTTTGACAGCCTCGGTGCAGCGTGACGCAGGAAGAACGCACACACACACTGAGAAAACACACTGAACACATTAGACTTTTAACCGTGTGTGTGCGTTCGTCAATCACAAATCATGTTGGATACACAGCAGTGTGTGGGACAATGATGTTCACGGAAGCAGACACTGGAAACTGTGGAAGATACAGATGTTCAGACTTCAAAAAGTAGGAAATCCCAAACACAGACCACTTCCTGATTTAAGGTTGAGGTGAAATAAGTGATGGTTGGTTCCACCCTATCTTCGCCTCACTGCTGAAAGTCAACACAATGAACTGCAACAGGACCCTGTCCTCACTTTGTTCTCTTAAGTGGTCCCCAGCAGCAACCCATCGACAGGAAGACAGAGTTAAATTTGTACCAAAGTTGATCCTTCACATATTTGGTCTTCTGAAAAAAAATCACACCAAACCTTATTTCATTTATCTACAAAATGGGAACATTTATTGCCTATTTTGGCCAGAAAGTCGGTCTGTAATCTTGCGGCATGATGGGACCACAGAGAGCCCACCCTCCCTCTTTGTGGTACTGCAGGGTTTGTCTGGGAATAAAGCAAAAAGCCTCCCACTGGCCAAACAAATCAAACTGAAGGACTCTTTTTAAATCTGTCATCAGACAAAGTCATGCACAGACGCTTTTCATCGAGACAGATGCATTTAGAGCGATACGACTGCTGTTGCAACAATATTGCTTATTTGGATGAACATAATGGAGGGAAACTCCTTCAGTATTTGAAATAATCAGAATGATTTCTTCCTACTTGAGCTTCCTGCAGAGATTGTGGACATTAACTAAAGGGGTGAAGGAGGAAAAGGGAAAATATCTGGGGAAAACTGAAAAAGGATGATGGAAATATGAGCTATAAAACATGATATGAGGGAGAGAAATCAAGTTAATCATTCCACTTAATTTATTTCATTATACTGTACAAAGGTGTTCACTGAAGGCAGCACTGAAGCGTCTCGCTGCCATAAGTTACATACTGTATTTAAATATGATGAAAAAAGATGAATAATTGTCCTGGACTGTGTCCTGCTTTTGTAAAATATACTTTTTAAATGTAAGAGTTCCTAACAGTTTAGCTAACTTTTTCCCTCTGAATGGAGCGAAGAGTGAAGAAGATAGAAATGAAGGGATGAAGATACTGAGTGGATGAGATGCCACACATGTGTCCTATTTTGTTGCTTTCAGCCACATGTTCCCTCTTTTTGTGTCTCCACAGTCCACAGTGCTGTACATGTCAAATTACAAATGATAATTAACTGATTTTGTATTGCACTTCCATAAAGTTGTTTGTCACTGTTTTTCTTATTAAAATAAAGTTGTCGTCAGCAGAGATTGGTAGAAACTTTATGACTAAACACTTGCTTACTTATTACCCTTCTTTTAGTAGATTTAAATGAATTTAGTTCATGTTATGTATATATTATTTTGTGTTTTAATGCATGTTATATTAAGACGCTGGTCCCAGGCCTGCTGGTGCTCTGTTAACATACTGCCGATGACTGCCTGTGAATGGCTTTAGATAGAACATAGACGGAATCAGTGATAAAACTAAAGTATACAATAATATGCAATGAAAACACTTGTGCTAATTAAATATGGGGAATGATGTGTTTTTAACTCCACCCCCCACTGCCAATCAACCTGCACCTCACACACCTGTCTCTGTGGAGCGTCTCAGCGTGGTGCTGGTGGACCACAGTAAGTGTAAATATTTTGCAAAAAATAACTTTAAAAAAAGGTGCAGTTGCTTTGTTGTCACAAGTTTTAGGTTTCAGCCCAAAAAAAACTCAGTACAAACACCTGGTTTTGTCGTGACAAACAGGGTTAGAAAACTTCCCGGGTTGTCCCTAAAAAACAATCAAGGGTGTCCCCTTCAGGAATTGCTCTTGAGAATGTTTTCTGTTTATTTCCCCACCCCCAACAGTGAAGCGAAATACCTGCCCTTGCTTTCAAACAGCAGCTAAACAGACAGTGCAGAGTGCATGCTGGTCATAGATCAGTGTTTCAGATAGCCTGTCTATTGTGTTACTGCTACGTTCACACAGTAGATCATGTTTAAGAACTAATACTTTTCCAACTTGTTGTGGTAATGTAGATATTGGAGAGAATGGGTAGTGACTTTGCAGCTGTATTAACTGTTAAATGGTCATTAATGTATTCAGATGAGGAGACAGAAAAGAAAAAGAGCAAATACTTTAATTCATATGTGGACACGATGATCTCACCCTAACCCTAACCCTAACCCACAGATCTTCAGGTCAACGTGAAGAAGTGAACACCTGTGTGTATTTAATCAGCAGTCAATGATAAAACACAACAGTAATATTTTCTAATGAGCCCAAATGAGGCATCTGATATGAGACATTTTCAGAGAGATAAACTGATGAAATCACTTCTCTGTCTTCATGTGATTGGACAGACCTGGAAGTAGAATCTCACAGCTGATCTGTGGCTGTCGGTGAGATATTATACTGGCAGGTTAAAGACACTGTAGTGGAGTTATCAGGGTTAGGCTTAGGGCATCCACATGGACGATTAATTTGCCAAATCATATTCAATATTTGGGACAAAAAGCTGGTGCACTTAATAGAGCTCAACATTAACTCACAAGTAAAGAAGTAAAATATCGTCTGTTTCTGTCGCAGGTGATCTAATCAGTGAATGGTGAGACATGAACTCAAGTGTATGGTTACTTCTTTACCTTACAAAGACCATCTGTCATATCCACATGAAATGAAGTTACTCAAGTTGTTTTTCCAGTAGATGCTTTTCTCTAACCAAAGTAGTTCATTTGATAATGACTTTCACTGGAGTACTTAACAACAGTGGGTTAGTATACAGTATTTTTACTTGAGTAGTTTTCGGCTCGTTTGGTTGTAAGTCAAACAGTACTTCCACCTTAACACTGGTGAATTGATCTCACAGGATGATGTAAAAGGCTGCTTCTGACGCTGGCGTAAAACACACACACACACACACACAACAGACACATACACATCTTGATAATGAACTTGTGTGTGTGTGATATCTAAATGGAAATCTAGGGCAGAGCTTCACTGTGTCAAACGTAATCTCTCGTAAAAAGGGAGACTGAATACATGAAAATTTTTCCCTGTCACGGCTCACTAACCTCTTTCAGCACGAGAAAAAGTAATTGTATTAAGGAATCACTGACTAACTGTAGCTCATGCAAAGGAACCCGCAACCAAACCTTGTCGTTTCTGATAATGTGTTGAGGCTGAATGTGAAGCAAATTGTAGGATCATGATAGCATACAGAGCTACAACCAGGTTCAGACAGATAAATAAAGGCCAACCTTACTTTCACATTGTCCTGAGGCTTAACATTACTTACATAAAGTACAGAGAGAAAAATAAGATGAGAGAACCTAGGAGATAAACACACACACACACACACACACACACACACACACACACACACACACACAGCTGAGACAGCTAACATCTGTACAGCAACATTAGCTTTATACAACATAGCAACATTTAACTTAGACTTTATACCACAACCATGAAAATTACTTAAAAGAATCTTTATTTCTCCAGGTATCAGTTTATTTGGTCCATGGAGCTCCAAGTACTGCAGTCTACAACAGTAAATCTTTCCTTCACAGGTTATAATTTTCACTTTGTTGATCCTGTTTACATTTAGCAAAAAGGAGGAAATCAAAGGTGAGCTTCAGTAACATGAAGCTGATTGTAGTGGACAAAAACAGCCAGGCAACAAAATGTGAGGGAGCAAGTTTAGGAAAGTCCAAGAGGAAAGGAGAAATCCATGAAACTAGACTGGCTATAAGGAAACCATGCAGGAATACAGATGAGAAAGATGAACTGACAGCTGAAAGAAGGAAAATCACACCAACTGAAGACACCTGAGGCTCACTGGACAGGTGACACTAACGAGAGCAACACAAAACAAAGACAGATTCATTCAAACTACTGAACGTCTTTTTAATGTGGTCACAGCAGCTGCAGCTCCAGTCAGCATGTTTATATTCTGAACGGTCAGTACTCAGTACTTTATTATTATCAGACACACACACACACACAGACAGAGACACAGACAGACAGAGACAAACAGACAGAGACACACACAGAGACAGACAGAGACAAACAGACAGAGACACACACAGAGACAGACAGAGACACAGATAGACAGAGACAAAGACAGAAAGACACACAGAGACACAGACAGACAGAGACACACACAGAGAGACAGAGACACAGATAGAAAGACAGACACACACACAGACAGACAGAGACACACACAGACACAGATAGACAGACAGAGACACACACACAGACAGACAGAGACGCACACAGACGGACAGATAATGCTACATAGTTCAATAATGTGACTACTGATTCCAAGTCAAAGGTTATTAAGTCAAGTTATCATAAAAAATGAACATAAGTCATGTACCATATTTAAATGTATCAAGTGTTCAGGATTGTTGTTGGTGTGCTTTGTGTAATTTATGACATTGATTTTATTAATCTGAAATGACATCATCTCATTATGAGACACTGTTTTTGTTATTACGTCTACCATCATTGTCGGACGTTGGTGTATCAGTTTAAAGACATGAACACAGTGAATGTCTTCATGTCTTCCATTCAGACGTTTGATGTTGATAACCAGAATCAGTTCTGTTAATCAACATATTCATTTTGTACTGCAGTGTTTGTAGGCGGCTTTCAGTAGCAATAAATAGATGATGTCATATTAATTTGCAAGTTAAATCAGTGGTAACTGCACAGTGCTGCTGTTTGTCCACAAGTAGAAGCAGTAAGCTGAAAGATTTCACACAGCTGCTTCTGTTTCCTCTGGGCCTGACAGAAGAGAAAAACCAATTTCACAATTTAGGGCAGCGCTGCACTCGTGAACAGGGAACACACATAATCACACATTGGTGTGTGCAGAGGAGGAAGCTGGCTGCAGTATTTATGTGTCTGTTAGGTTTACTGTGTCAACACCAAGCCTTTCTCTCTCTGTGGGCTCCTCACTGTTCATGTCACGATTTGTAGACAACAGCTGCCAGCGGCTTCATTCCCCACATTCACCAGCTCACACTGGGTCCTTTTGTTTGGATGTTGGTTTATGCAGGAGCATCACACTGTCTTGGACAGGAATTAAATGAAATGATAGAAAGGGTTTGTAGAATCAGCACCTTTTGGTATCTGATATCTGTATAATTTCAATATTTTTAAGCTTAACTTTTAATTGCTTGTCTGTATGTATGCTGTATTCTTCGTAAGATCGACTGACATCACTGTGGAATGGGCAGTGAATTGTTTGTAAATGCAATGTCAGTTGTAGCACCATCATGCTACGCGTACATAAACCCTAACCCATATTCTCATGATGGACATCCTACCTGGAAAAGTAAAAATGGCCAATATACACAGATTGAAAATTGGCGCAACATTATTGGGGGTGTAAGACGACACATACAACACATTTTGGTGTAAAAACACAACCAAAACAAAGACAAACAGAGCACCGAGAACAGGATTAGTAAACTCATTTGCTGTTTTGTAAAATCTGTCTCCTGAACTACTTTTCTTCTTTAGCTTCTGTTTCTTTTTCTCCTCAGTGTTTCTGTCCTCTATCTCTTTCTCACAGCTCCTCCTCTTCCATTTATCTCCCCCGTCCTTCCCTCTCTCTGTGTGTATTGTTCTTTTGTCTGAAAGAAACACAAACAGAAATTACAGAGGATGTAGCTGTCAGCCATGGATGATGATTCCTCAGAGCAATAATCACTAACGGCTCCCTGCTCTGTCTCTGCTGGACGGACGGGCAGGATATAATGTACTGGAGGGTTAGATACACAAAACGTTTTCCTGCTAAATGTGATCACTACATGACAAATTAAAAATGTGCGTATAAACGGTGTGATGGAAACATACTTATCGATACTGTCCTACCATTGACTATTTAAATATTTTGTATTTTCCTTATATGAATGTTTTTCTCCTCATTTATTAAGTTTGTTCAGTCATTGAAGTGACTGAACCGACAAATACAATATAAATGGTAATGTTAAAGACAGACAAGTGAACTAATCACTGTTGTAATGTGTCTTATTGGCATGAATTGGCTTATTGATTTATTGTTTCCTGTTTTATTTTATAGAATATATCCTTGTGTGTCATGTTTTACTTGCTACTTCCTGTCTTTGTCTTTTCCCTGCCCCTTTTCTGTTTACACCTGTAAACCATTAGTTAATCAGTACTGTGTATTTCAGCCTGTGTGTTCCTCTCACTCTTTGTTGTTTCATCTGTCTGTCCTGTTCTCCAGTCATCGTGTGCCCTCTGACTTCCCACCATGTTCTCTGTGGCTTCTGGTTTGTCTTCAGTGTTGAATTTCTCTTTAGTTTTCTACTTCGACTTTCCTTTGCCTTGTTTATGTTGTTTGAGTTTTTGGATTTTGGATATCAGGACATTATTGAAGCTAACTTGTTGTTGTTTTAGCTTCCTGCCTCTGTGTGTCTTGCGTTTGGGTAACAGCCAACTTGCCTCTTGGCCAAAAAGATCTCTCACTTGCTCTGCATCCTGATGAAGAGGTGTGTGTGTGTGTGTGTGTGTGTGTGTGTGTGTGTGTGTTGCTGGTCTATAAATAATGTGTTCAGCAGCAACATTGTGCAGAGGCAGAGGGAGCAGCCCTCCATTAGATGTTCTCCATCTCTAACGAAGCCTGTTGACAGCAGCTCTAATTAGCCACGGCTCTTTGTCGACTACAGTGTCGAGACGTTCCTTCAAATCCCCCGCTGTTGTCACATCTCATCACTGACGCCTGCTTGTCATTACACCTGGCAGCCATTACTGTGAGAAATCTCTTGTTAGAAATGTTTCTATTGTGAGTCTGCTGATGGCTGGCTGACGGCTGTGAGTAACCGTGTATGATGTCATCAAATTGTGTGTCCAAAATATGTTGTAGTACTGAGCGATGGTACTGTTGGTATTTTAAATGAAGCATGTACTCTGGTCTCACCAGTGGCGTTTTAGGGACCCTGACTCAACACTAGTAAAGCCGGCCTTTTTCCCTTTATAAAGCCAGTGTGATGCACTATGTAACAGTATCCTCTACGGGGCTGCACAATATCAAACAGTACAGATATTCATAAATCAATACATTTCAAACCACTCTATCGAAATACTTGGGTGAACTCATCAGGCCTTCCATATCTATAAGATCTTGCAAACACACCCATGACATGGTTTACTGATATTAATGAAAAGACGAGATGACTGATTTGTATTTCTGCCTAATCAGGAAACTGGCTCCACTAGATTTCTTCAACAAATTTCCCAGTAAATCCTGCATTTTCTCAACGTCAGCATACTACCAGATATGGAAAAGGTGTAGGGAGAAGTGTACAAACTAAACAAAAGAACCAAAAAAACCTAAATCAAACATAACCACAAAATCAAAACAGCAGCTGAGTGATTATTGAAACTTATTGTTAAAGAGGAAGAATAATATCATGGAAAACAACCATGTCTGCCACGGTGCCTTATGGCTTTCATTTGGCTCCATCTAGTAGTCAATGTACCTATCTTCACCCATGTCAGTCTCTGAAAGTCAATCTTTAAAACTTTGACCTGATATATTTCCATTAAAAAACCCTGACCTTTTCAAACAAAAAAGCAAATGTATGTAGTGAAAGGGTTAGGTTAGAAGAGATGAGGCTTAAGTTGCCACAAATGTGGGTCCAGTGCACTGGCGCAGAGGCCTTTTGTAAAGTTGTTTCTGCCCACACTAGACCCCACAATAGAGGTCCCTCAGGTTATGCAAATGTGTAGCTGTGTAGTTTAAGCCCTTAAGAGCAGTTAATGTCATAAAAATTGGTCAGTGTAGAACCCCGAATCTGGAGCAAAGGTGGTTGGGGGTGGATCGTTGTCCCGAACGGTCAACAGTCCATGTAAGTGCTTAAACATACAGAACACAGAAAACTGCATTTCCTTAGTGCATGCATAAATCAGGGAGAATCACTAAAGAAGGCTGGAGAATAATATTATTATAATATATAATTGAGTAAAGCATGGAACTCAATGTATGGATAAATAATAAATAAATAGAGAAATACATAGATAAATAGTAAATCAGGTAATTCATAATTAACACTCTATATTACCATGCAGGTAACAGGGGGTGTAGAAATATAAATATAAGTGCTGTGTTTGCAGTGAGATGGGGGCACCGCGGCATCCAAATAATCAGGTAGGCGGTAAATAAAGACTATAAAATCCCCACACAAACATTGTTTCACCACATTTAAATGAATGTTTTATCTGTGTCTTTGTAGACTTGCACGTTTGCCTGGGAGGCCTTTTAAGAAGGGGGATGGGAGGCAAAGACTCATTTTTGCTGTAAGGAGGACCCCTGCTGGATGAGGCTGGGTAGGACCTCCTGTCTCAAGCCCTCGTACTGAGAGCAGGTGAGTATAGACCTTTTTTTGTTTTTTTGTTACTTTTTGTGGTGATTACAACACACAATAATGGGTTAGGGTTAGGTTTATTAGGATAACACAGTGACTCTCCCTGACACTCTCCTTCTGGATGGCACAGTTTGGGTAGGGAACTGAGCCTGTCCCCTGAAGGGAACAGGAGTGGCACTCTCCATCTCCCGGTCGCGCTTGCCCCCCCGGTCCCACCTTCTCATATTTGGGTAGGGTTGGTGGGGCTGCTGGTGTCTCCCACCACGACGGACAACCCTCCACCCCCCATCATCCAGACGTCCCATCCTTTGTGGGTAAGTATAGTTTTTTATCACGGTGTATTTATTTAATAACCAACTTGTTTTTTATTTATATTTATAAAGATATATATTATGAAATTAAAGTTTATATGAAGTATAATTTAAATTAAATATACGTGTGCCAAGGGGCAACGTTTTGAACCCTCTGGTTCTTCTTCAGGCCTAGCACACGAAAAAAATGACCGGCTGTCTCTACTGGCTGTGGAATGATGCTTCCCCTCTGACTGCCCAAGTAAGAATGAGCTCTCTCTCTTGAGCTCCTGCTTTTATATGCTCTGGTTGGACACGCCTCCTTTGAAATGCAACGTTAACTTGTTATGCTTTGATTGTTTTTAAGGAATTGGTTAAAGGTGAGTATCAATTTTAGTGTTTTAAATTATTAATAATGTTTTCAATTGTGTTTTAATTATAATTAAGGTAGTTTATCCACTAGATGTTTTAAAATGTTTTAAATAATAGGTAAGTAACAGATTGTTGTTTTTAAATGGTTTTAAGGTAAGTACTAATTTTAGTTTTAAGATATTGAGATAAATATTAATTTTGTTTTACAGGTAATAAAGGTAAGTATTGAAATTAATTTTTAAAGTACTAAATTTAGTGTAGTTTATTTGTGTAATTAGGATTAGGTTATAAGTGGGGGACTTATGGTTAGGGTTAGTGCCAAATTATTGGATAGGATTAGGAAACTAGGGTTAGGGTTAAGGCCAAATTATTGGGTAATGTTAGGGCCAAAATATTGGTTAGGGTTAGGATAGGGGTCCTGAAACCCTCTCCGAGAGGAGAAGGGGGGTGCACGGTCCTTCCACCCGTCCGACCGGCCGAAACCTCGGTCCCACTGGGGTTGACGGTCCCTACGGCGCCTCCTCCTGTAGCGGACCTCCGTCCAGTCATCCATGTTTTTTTTGTTGTTTTTAAATTTAAAAACATTTTTTTTGTTTATTTTGTTATTAATAAAAATGAAAAAATATAAAAACTTTTAAAAAAAATAGGAAATTATTGTGTTTAATAAAAAAATCAAATTGTTTTTAAATAACTAAGGAAGGTGTGCCAAAATAAAACTAAACAAACGACGTTTTGATCTCTTCTGGATCTTCTTCAGGTCTAGGCACACAAAAAACTGTACTGGGTAGCAGTGCTTGGCTGTCTAGAGAGCTGTTCATTGCTTGCTGGTCAAGTTGGTTATGAGCTCTCTCTGTATTGCCCTTCCTTTTATACCCTCTGTTTTTAACTTGAATGTTTAACTTAAGTTTTTATTCCTGTGTTAGTGTTCCCTTGTTTTTAACATCCTTCTTAATGAAATAAGGTATACAAGTTTTTAACCAATTTTGCCACCCATTGTAACCCTGTAAATATGAAATACATTATAATTAAATAAATATTTATATATTTGTTTTTATATAATTATATATTTTTAATTTTTAAATTTTTTTAAATTTTTAATTATCATAAATTCTAAAACCCCATAACCCATGAACTTAAAATTTAGAGTCAGGGCTGGGGCTAAGAACAAGGGTTGTGGTTAGGGTTAGGATAAGAGGTTTTAGCAGGAGTGCACGCCGTTTTTGGTGAATATCTTTTGACAGGAAGGTGCCAGAGGGATGGGAGGCAGGTGCACCCCCCCAAAAGTGAGGAGCGGCTTTCCAACAGCGCCAGGCCCGAGTCCGTGCGACCTCCCCTTCCGGAGGTGTGGAGTCGGGCACCACAAGCGCCGCATGCCATAGCGGCACCGCATGCGCTGCAGGCCATAGCCACCGGCTGTAGGCATGCTTGCTGGGGTACTTCTGGATGTTTTGTGTGATATTTTCACATGATCTGTGTTTCTGTTGTGCCAGCATTGAAAGGCAAAGGTTAACTTTTTGTAAAAATGATGTTGGTAACATCCTGTAGCATGTTTTCCCTTTGTTAAATGGCATCACAACATGCAGGTGCAATTGATTGAAAAGTTAGTATGGCAGAGGGGCTGAAGAATCATGAGCA
>NC_133233.1:30511472-30513972 GCF_040436345.1 Pagrus major
ACAACTCTACCAAGTCCTGTACTCACTGGGACACATCCTCAGTTGTGTGCCTTAGGATCATTGAGTGTTTCGACCACTTAGCACAAGACACTCTCCCCCAAGGAAGGTCCACCCAAAGATGCGCTATCTTTGGGGTGTGTCCCTCCTAAGCTGCTCTACACTAGCCACTTGTATTTTAAAAGAGACCATTTTTAGTGCAAGAGTTGAATTGTTTTTAGAAATTGAGAGTTTTGCAGGTCAAATGTTAGGCAGAATTGTTTGATTGTCCAGAGCTAATTTGACAAGTTTAAGTTTGTTGCAATTTAGAGACTTTTTTCGAATTTGTTGGTTATTTAAAGCATTTTAAGTTGAGGGAGACAGAGAGCTAAAATAAGAAGGCGTTGGAGTGCAAAGTTGACTTACCCCCTGCTGAGTCCTGGATCAATTTGAAAATGGCGTAAAGCAGCAGTGGTCCAGCTGGGCAGGGCCATGTGCATATGGCCTCTTCCAGACCCTGTTGTCCATCCCATGGGAGTAACCATGACCAGCCCCGTCAGTGCGGTGCCTTCATGGCTACCCCAGAGGAGATGAAGGATCAAAGCCAGCAGAGACACGCTCTGCCTCTTTGATCCCCCATGGACTCAGGGCGAGGAAATGTCCAACTCTCTGTGTTCCATACACCGCACAACCCCAGAGAGTGGTGAAAAAAAAAAAAAAAAAAAAAAAAAACATAAAAATATTAAAATATTAAAAAGATGAAGAAAGTCCAAAAGGGCAGGAACTCCTTGGTGCAGGATTCTCCATGAAGGAAACAGCAGCAGGCATAGTCCAAGGGGAGTGGTCAATCCAACTGTTCTTGCTCTTTCTCATGCCCTGGCTGTCTGGGGTCTATACTGTAGCTAGCTTCCTCTGTGACGGTACAAGTTCCTTTGATGTTTTACTGGTTGTAAGTTTTATTCTTTTTAGGATTAATGTGTTCTTTAGTATTGCTTTGTTACATTGTGTTGGTTAAAAAGTGTAATAACCATGTAATTAGGGTTAGGGGTTAGGGTTAGGGTTAGGGTTAGGGTTAGGGTTAGGGGGTTAGGGTTAGGGTTAGGGTTAGGGTTAGGGTTAGGGGGTTAGGGTTAGGGTTAGGGTTAGGGGTTAGGGTTAGGGTTAGGGTTAGGTTATAGGGATGAAAACCACCGTTGTCACCCCCTGACAAGACTTTATTTGTTAATAACTTTTGATAGGGTTAGGGTTAGGGTTAGGGTTAGGGTTAGGGGGGGTTAGGGTTAGGGTTAGGGTTAGGGTTAGGGTTAGGGGTTAGGGTTAGGGTTAGGGTTAGGGTTAGGGTTAGGGGTTAGGGTTAGGGTTAGGGTTAGGGTTAGGGGTTAGGGTTAGGGTTAGGGGAGGGGGAAAAATCCTGTCTCCTGTCGGAGGAGGAGAAGAATCTGTCCCGCCCCCATCTGGGGGCTGGGACTTCATCCCTCCTCCAGTCAGAGACTGGTGGGGCTCTCTCCGTCCACCCATCTCTTCCATCCTCGTCCGGGTAGCGCGCCGGCCGGCGTCGCCCACCCCGTTGGACCAGGGTCCAGTCATCATTGAATTCACTCATCTGGTGAGTGTCCAATAATTGTTTTTTAGAAAAAAAATATAAGAAAATAAAAATCTATTTTAATATTAAACAAATAAGGAAGGTGTGTCGGCAACGTTTCGACCCTTTTGGGTCTTCCTCAGGCCAATGACACACTAAAAACTATGTTTTGTTTCTCTCGGATAGCTGGAGCGATGTTCTCTCTTCGGAGTCCAGGTAAGTAATGAGCTCTCCCTTGGCTCCTCCCTTTTATACCCTCTGTTTGTCTTGCTATTAATTTGGTTTAGTTTTAACTATGAATTGTTTTTTGTTCCCAATCTAGGTAAATGGAATCGAATTGGATTTTAAGGTAAGTAACGTGTATTAAATGAATTGTAATTTTAATTTAAAGGTAAGTAATTTATTGTTGTAATTGTTATGTGTTATATATGTATATTTTTATGATATTTTTATGATAAATGTAAATATTATTGTGAACCATTCCCCTATTTATATTAAACTTCCAAATGTTTTAACTATGTTTGTATGTTGTATTTTTAATATTGATTAAGGATATTAACCCATATTTATTAATATATTTTTTATGAATTCATATATATATATATATATTTTTTTAATTATTTATAAATCTTTATCACTCTCCAACCCTCGGAAGGGGAACGGGAAGGGAAAGGGAAAGGGAAAGGGAAGTGGTTAGGGTTAGGGTTAGGGAAGGGGGAGTGGTTAGGGTTAGGGAAAGGGAAGTGGTTAGGGTTAGGGAAGGGGGAGTGGTTAGGGTTAGGGAAGGGAGAGTGGTTAGGGTTAGGGAAGGGAGAGTGGTTAGGGTTAGGGTTAGGGAAGGGGGAGTGGTTAGGGTTAGGGAAGGGGAAGGGTTAGGGTTAGGGAAGGGGAAGTGGTTAGGGTTAGGGAAGGGAAGTGGTTAGGGTTAGGGAAAGGGAAGTG
>NC_133233.1:30521472-30523972 GCF_040436345.1 Pagrus major
TGTGTGCCTTAGGATCATTGAGTGTTTCGACCACTTAGCACAAGACACTCTCCCCCAAGGAAGGTCCACCCAAAGATGCGCTATCTTTGGGGTGTGTCCCTCCTAAGCTGCTCTACACTAGCCACTTGTATTTTAAAAGAGACCATTTTTAGTGCAAGAGTTGAATTGTTTTTAGAAATTGAGAGTTTTGCAGGTCAAATGTTAGGCAGAATTGTTTGATTGTCCAGAGCTAATTTGACAAGTTTAAGTTTGTTGCAATTTAGAGACTTTTTTCGAATTTGTTGGTTATTTAAAGCATTTTAAGTTGAGGGAGACAGAGAGCTAAAATAAGAAGGCGTTGGAGTGCAAAGTTGACTTACCCCCTGCTGAGTCCTGGATCAATTTGAAAATGGCGTAAAGCAGCAGTGGTCCAGCTGGGCAGGGCCATGTGCATATGGCCTCTTCCAGACCCTGTTGTCCATCCCATGGGAGTAACCATGACCAGCCCCGTCAGTGCGGTGCCTTCATGGCTACCCCAGAGGAGATGAAGGATCAAAGCCAGCAGAGACACGCTCTGCCTCTTTGATCCCCCATGGACTCAGGGCGAGGAAATGTCCAACTCTCTGTGTTCCATACACCGCACAACCCCAGAGAGTGGTGAAAAAAAAAAAAAAAAAAAAAAAAAACATAAAAATATTAAAATATTAAAAAGATGAAGAAAGTCCAAAAGGGCAGGAACTCCTTGGTGCAGGATTCTCCATGAAGGAAACAGCAGCAGGCATAGTCCAAGGGGAGTGGTCAATCCAACTGTTCTTGCTCTTTCTCATGCCCTGGCTGTCTGGGGTCTATACTGTAGCTAGCTTCCTCTGTGACGGTACAAGTTCCTTTGATGTTTTACTGGTTGTAAGTTTTATTCTTTTTAGGATTAATGTGTTCTTTAGTATTGCTTTGTTACATTGTGTTGGTTAAAAAGTGTAATAACCATGTAATTAGGGTTAGGGGTTAGGGTTAGGGTTAGGGTTAGGGTTAGGGTTAGGGGGTTAGGGTTAGGGTTAGGGTTAGGGTTAGGGTTAGGGGGTTAGGGTTAGGGTTAGGGTTAGGGGTTAGGGTTAGGGTTAGGGTTAGGTTATAGGGATGAAAACCACCGTTGTCACCCCCTGACAAGACTTTATTTGTTAATAACTTTTGATAGGGTTAGGGTTAGGGTTAGGGTTAGGGTTAGGGGGGGTTAGGGTTAGGGTTAGGGTTAGGGTTAGGGTTAGGGGTTAGGGTTAGGGTTAGGGTTAGGGTTAGGGTTAGGGGTTAGGGTTAGGGTTAGGGTTAGGGTTAGGGGTTAGGGTTAGGGTTAGGGGAGGGGGAAAAAGGGGGTTAGGGTTAGGGTTAGGGTTAGGGTTAGGGTTAGGGTTAGGGTTAGGGTTAGGGTTAGGGTTAGGGTTAGGGTTAGGGTTAGGTTATAGGGATGAAAACCACCGTTGTCACCCCCTGACAAGACTTTATTTGTTAATAACTTTTGATAGGAATGTCGTAGAGACTTGAAACCAAGTTCTACCCCCCCCTGACTAGGGTTAGGGTTAGGGTTAGGGTTAGGGTTAGGGTTAGGGGTTAGGGTTAGGGGTTAGGGTTAGGGGTTAGGGTTAGGGTTAGGGTTAGGTTATAGGGATGAAAACCACCGTTGTCACCCCCTGACAAGACTTTATTTGTTAATAACTTTTGATAGGAATGTCGTAGAGACTTGAAACCAAGTTCTACCCCCCCCTGACTAGGCATGGGCTTTCCAACGGTGCCATCCCCGAGTCTGTACGAGCTTCCGTTTCGGAGCTACGTCACTTCCGGTTTCGATTTTCCGTATCTCGGGAACGGAATGTCGTAGAGACTCGGGACCAAGACTGGCGTCTTCAGCGCCCTCACAAACCATCTGACGGATCTTGTTTTCAAGTTCGTAGCACCTTCGGTTCCGGAGTTATGAGCGTTTGAAGTTTCCCATTCAAGTCAATGGGAAGTGGTGAAATCCGCCTAAGTGTTTTTGAAAAAACGTTCCCCAGAACATGCTTAGGAGCACGTTTCAGGCCATTTGGAGTCCATAGGTACCTATAAGAAAAATAGAAATTTTCGTGAAATTTTGTGATTTTTTTTCTAAGTGTAACCCTAACAAAATTGTTTTTCCAGAAGTTGTTCAGGAGCACGTTTCAGGCCATTTGGAGTCTTTAGGGTTAGGGTTAGGGTTAGGGGTTAGGGTTAGGGTTAGGGTTAGGGTTAGGGGGTTAGGGTTAGGGTTAGGGTTAGGGTTAGGGTTAGGATAAGAGGTTTTAGCAGGAGTGCACCCCGGTGCAAGACATTTTTGATGAATACCTTTTGACAGGAAGGTGCCAGAGTCATGGGAGGCAGGGTTAGGGTTAGGGTTAGGTTATAGGGATGAAAACCACCGTTGTCACCCCCTGACAAGACTTTATTTGTTAATAACTTTTGATAGGAATGTCGTAGAGACTTGAAACCAAGTTCTACCCCCCCCTGACTAGGCATG